>NW_027397103.1:0-112306 GCF_003265705.2 Callorhinus ursinus | reverse complement strand
GCCCGATGCGGGACTCGATCCTAGGACTCCAGGATCATGACCTGAGCTGAAGGCAGTCGCTTAACCAACTGAGCCACCCAGGCGCCCCTCCATTTTCTATATTTAGGATTTTTTTCCTCTGAGGTATATAACCAGAAGTGGATTCTTGGAGGAACATAACTGTTTTCTTTGTCAGGATTTAAGTAGTATACAAAAGGCATACCCCATTTAGAAGGAAATCTTTTAGGGGCTCCTGGCTGGCTCAGTTGGTGGAGCATGTGCCTCTTAATCTCGGGGTCGTGAGTTTGAGCCCCACATTGTGGGTAGACATTCCTTAATAAAAATTTTTTTTTAAAAGAAATCTAGGAAAAAGCCTTTGTTATCCATGTATTGAAAGTTAAAGTGGTTTAAAATGGAAATTCTATTTTGTGCATGTCCTTTTCGAATCCATGGGAAGTCAGGTTCCCACTGGTGCTGTCTCACTTTTGTGAGTACCGATACTCTGCAGCACGTGTTGATTTTCCCTATTAAAAATGTTCCTCCTCGTTGTGGCCACTTATGTGTCCCCTCCAGGGAGCATAATTGTTGGGTGTGGCAGGTGGCTTCCCACCGTTCCTAGTTCTTGAGGCCTGACCATGCTTTGGACGTAATCCTGTGCTGTGGCCAGGTCTCAAACCCAGAAAGTTTCTGCCACTCTAAGCAGTAAATGTAAATCCAAAAGGCTGGGGGGAGGACCCAGACTCTTATCTCTGGTCATCTGCGTGGCTTGTGGTTTCTTTTTCTAGAACTGATGGGGAGTGAGACTCAGAACCTTGTTGCTGTGTTTCTGCCCTGGGGAGGGAGCTCCATCCCCTCCTCTGACCTTGTCGGTGCCCAGCTGTCTCTCCCTACTGCGCAGTGTGTGCATTTTGTGTGTGCTGGGGACGGGTGGGAAGCGGGGCTGACACTGTGTGGGTCAGTCCTGTGATCTGGACTTGCCTTCACCTGGTGTATTCAGGCCTGAGACTGAGGACAAGGCTGGGTCTCGGGGCAGCTATGGCCTGCCCACGGCTTACAGAACAGGTACCTGTTAGCGTCACACTGAAATCTGCCCTTTGCCTTCCCACTGCGGGTAGGTTCTGACAGGGAGACAACAACAAATACAAGAAAAGCTTGAACAAAACCGACGGGCACAAGAGGAGTCCCTGAGACACAGGGAGCAGCTTATTCAGAATCTTGAGGAAGCAAGAGAGTCAGCTCGTCGTGAGAAAGAGAAGAGTGAAGAACTGAAATCGGCCAGGAAACAGGAGCTGGAGGCCCAGGTGGGCTCAGCCGGCGGCGGGGGGGTGTTGGGGGGAGGCAGCCTCAGCCAGGGGGATGCGAGCCGCAGGTAGCAGGCCTCAGTGTGGCCCCCGCCCCACTGTGGCACCAGATGCCAAGACCCTTGACTTATTTTCACAGCCTGGCACTAGGACCTTGTCCGAGAAGCCCACGTCAGTGAGCTCAGTGCACCCCTTTTCCTTTCCAGCTGAAACCCCGACCCTCCTGATTAGTCCCAGCTTCACTCCAGGTCCTCTGTGTGGGAGCAAGGCTGTCAGGCCTGGCCAGCCTCTCTCTTTCCTGTCTGTATCTGCAAGCCTCTGGCTCGCTGGGACACAGTTTATTGAGTTCAGGACCTGACAGGGAGCAGAGAATAATCTTCCAAGCACGTGGGCACACCGGAGCTTTTTATGAGCTGTGTGTTACACACACAGCCTTTCCAAGCTCATAAATGTCCTTCCTTCTTCTGGCACTTGCCGTCACGGTGGCTTAGCTGGGCTTCTCCAGCTGGCAGAGGCCCACGGGCTTTCCCTCATGATCCGAGGCAGGGCTCTGCCCTGGGGGCACTGTCCTAGGTGACTGTGCTCTTGGTGGCCAGGTTGCAGAGCACCAGCTGCAGGCATGGGAGGAGGACCAGCAGCAGGAGGAGGAAGAAGAGGCGGCAAGGCAGGCAGAGCGGCTCACCGACACCCTGCTACGGCAGGAGGCGAAGACCATGGCTGAGCGGGGCTACCGGCCCAAGGTAGGGAGTCTGCAGGGGATGGGCCCTGCTGCTGAGCTGCCACCGGCCTGGCCCCTGCTGTCCCAGGCCTGTTCGTAGCCCTGTGCTTGGCTCCGGTTCTTCCTCGCTCCTCCTCGGTTTCACCCCTTCTCGGCCAGTAGGGAACCTTGACACATGGCTGGTCCAGTCTTTCTTTGGGCTTGAGGTGATCTTGCTCTGGTCCTGAATGCTGAGCTGTGGGCTGTGTGGCCCCCACTGGGGCCAGGAGCCATCTAAGAGCTCCGGTGCCGTGGGTGGAAGGTGAAGGAGCAGTGGTGCTAGGTCCCCGCTGTGTAGACAGCAGAGCCCAGCTGAACAGGGGCCCGGTTTCCCTTCCTCTCAGCACCTCTGCCTGCCCCCTCCCCGCTCTGCGATCCTCTCTCCTCCTTCTCTTTCCCTGTCCCTCGAAGTACATGAGTCAGCCCTGTGCAGGACAGCACAGGGCGCACACACAAGCCAAGGCCAGCACGCCGCTCCCCGGGAGCTGGTAGCAGAGCACTGGGAACCGAGGGACGGCCAGCAGGCCTGTCGCCTCTGTTGCGGTTCCGGGGCCCCCCCCCCCCCCCCCCCCCCCCCCCCCCGGGCGCTCTAAAGCGCTGCAAGACCAGGAGGCTGGCTCCTTTGTAGGCAGAGAACTCTGGGAAGCTGACTAGGCAGGTGGAGCGGGTGCTACGCTGGCTGCAGAACCATTTTGTCCTGGCCGGCTGGGGCTCTCGGGGTGCAGGGAACAGCATGTTCTCAACTCACTTGACCAGAGATCAGTGAGTGCCCTAGGATCAGGCTTTCACAGAGCACAAGTGAAAACGTTATTAAAAAAGGTAATAGGGGCGACTGGGTGGCTCAGTCGGTTAAGCGTCTGCCTTCGGCTCAGGCCATGATCCCAGGGTGCTGGGATCAAGCCCTGCATCAGGTTCCCTGCTCGGTGGGAAGTCTACTCCCTCTCCCTTTCCCCCTGCTCCTGTTCTCTATCTCAAATAAATGAATAAAATCTTTTAAAAAAAAGGTAATAAAGTGTTTCAGTTATGGCTTAGGGTCAAAGCTTTGTCACTTGTAAATGAAAAAGCCATTGATTTATACTCTGCTTTCAGCTCTTACTTAAGTTGGGATTAATTCCCAGTGCTCCAGAGATTGGCTGATCTGATCAGGTTTGTGTTTTCTTTCTTTCCTCAGCCCTATGGACATCCCAGAATTGCTTGGAACTGACTTCATTCAGACCGTAAGCACAGAGAGCAGGGACGCTGAGGCCTGTGATACGCAGGTGCCAGACAGTTGTACCGTGTTCTGTTCGAGTGTTCGGGTCCACAGTTACCCAGAGCAAGGGCCTCACCGGACTAAGGGGTTGTAGAGAGGCAGCACCCAGCAGGAGGCCCTTTCCTGCCTTTCGTATCCAAGGATGGGGCTCTTAGAGTCACACACTGTCAGTACTGTCACGCAGTCCCTAGACTTAGAGAGTCAGACTCTGCAACCACGCTAGGAGCTGTGGGGTGTGTCCCATGACAGGATATATGGTTTCCTGTTGCCTCAAGCAAATTGTCCACTGCCAGTGAAGACTCCCGCTGGAGAGATGAGGGAAGTTTCTCAGTTCTTAAACTTGCTTATTTAAATTTCATTATTTGGTTAAGAGCAAACTTGTAAGTCTTGGTGCAGTATTTCAGGGTTTATTAATTTAGCGATCCCAGAAGGATCACAACTTGTTTTCTGGAAGAAAAAAAGCTATGTATTCTGAGACAGTCTGATGTGCTCCATAGATGCTTTCTGGAAAGGTAGCAAGAAGTGGGTCTTTCCTCCTTCAGGAAACATTTGGTAGAACTTCCATAGAGTGCCCTGTGTGGGCTGATCCCAATGTGTATGTGACTGAGCCCCAGAAGGGAGCCTCAAAAGGCCAACTGGGTGGCTAACCTTCGGGCATGACACTTTGGACCTCTTGTGTCTTGGGAAGGTCTTGGCAATATGCAGCCTTGTGGGATGTGTGTGTGCAGAGGAAGGGGCACTGAGCCTCAAGGAAGTAGATCACACTCAACCAGATTGGCCAGAACTGCCTCTTCCCACTGTTCTATCAACATGACACACTTCTAGAGTAATCTCTGCAAGGAGTACAAGTTCCCTGCAGCAATAATCATATTTTTATGACTTGTTTTTTTTTTCAGATTCTTCCTCTGAGGTTTCAGTTTTCATTATATTGTATTTAAGATTGCCTGTCTCAGTAAATTACAGCTAATTATAGGGCTGTGTGCCAGGTTATTAAAAACCCCGAGTTTATTAAAAAAAATCCTGAGCGTAAGGGCTGCATTGCCTTCCACATCCATTGTGCTATAAAAACAAATGGAGCAGCAAACTGCATCCTTAATGTTTTTCGTTTTCTTGTCTTGAATTTCTTTGGCTATGGTCCCCTGAGCACCACTTTCATTATGCTTGCTTGTATTTGCTTCCCGTTTCAGACGTTCATTTATTGTGAAATAAAGTTCTGGTGTGACGGCATGGCTTCACGGCTTTGTTATTATTGCTTTTAGTAATTGTTGCAGAGTGGGCGCTATAGAATGAAAGATCTTTACTAACTGAATCCACATCTCCTACGACTGCTCACAAGAAAAATGAGTATTTTTCCTGTGGAAGTGGTGTTGTTTCCCCTCTAATTTCCACTGGATCCTCTTTTAAGGAAACCACAGGGAATTATTAGGAATCATAGACTGTCTGAGGTCCACTATAGGTTTGATGTGGACAGAATGCCTGGTAAATAGGCACGTAAATATTTACTGAATATTTCTTATTTCTTTCAATTTCTTATTTTTGAAGCCTTTTTTTGTGATGCTGGTTCTCTGCCTAATTCATTTAAATGTTTCCTCTCTAAACTTGGCCAAAATGATAGTTTCTAAGTTTAGAGCTTCCATTGCCTTACTGCTTCTAGTATGGCCCAGAGTCGTCTTCTCTCATTTATAGTTCATGCCATGATTATGTACGTATATTGCCTTTGTTGTTTTTAAGCACCTTTTTCTTTTTTCTTTAGCACCTTTTTCCATTCCCTATAAAATTGGTGATTTTTAGATCATTCTTCACAGATTCTATGAAATTCAGTTCCTTTAGAACAGATGGTGCTGTAGCTTATAGTAATATAAAGTAATTCTTATTTTCTGTATTTTCACTCTTTGTGCTCGTTCAGCATATACCTTGAGTTAATTTTTGTGAAGGGTATCAGTCTGTGTCTTTATTCATTTTTTGGGGCATGTTGCTGTCCAGTTGTTCCAGCACCATTTGTTTAAAAGATTACTTGCTTCGGGGTGCCTGGGTGGCTCAGTCGTTAAGCATCTGCCTTCAGCTCAGGTCGTGATCCCAGGGTCCTGGGATCGAGCCCTGCATCGGGCTCCCTGCTCGGCGGGAAGCCTGCTTCTCCCTCTTCTACTCCCCCTGCTTGTGTTCCCTCTCTTGCTGTGTCTCTCTCTGTCAAATAAATAAATAAATAAAAACCTAAAAAAAAAAATGACTTGCTTCATCATATCGCCTTGGCTCCTTTGTCAAGGATCAGTTGACTATATTTATGTCAGTGTATTTCTGGGCTCCTTAATCTGTTCCATTGATCTGTTTATTCTTTGGCCAGTACCACAAACTTCTATAGTCAATACCACCGTCTTGATTACTGTTGCTTTATTGTAAGTCTTGAAGTTGGGTATTATCATTTGTTCGTTTCCTTCAATATTGTATTGGCTCTTCTGGGTCTTTTGCCTCTCCACATGAACTTTAGAATCAGTTTGTTGATATCCACAAAATAACTTGGATTTTTTTTTTTTAAAGATTTTTTAAGTAATTTCTCCTCCCAATGTGGGACTCGAACTTGCAACCCCAAGATCAAAAGTTGCGTGCTCTACTGACTGAGCCAGCCCAGGCTCCCCCAAGTGGCTGGGATTTTGACTGGGATTGCATTGAATCTATAGATCAAGTTGGGAAGAACCAACATTTTAACAATCTTCCTGTCCATGAACATAGAATATATCTTTGTAAAAATTCATCAGAATTTTGTAGTTTTCTTCATATAGCTCTTATACATTTTTTTTTTTTTAGATTTATACCTACAGTGTTTTTGTTTTTTTTTTGGGGTGCTAATGTAATTGGTATTGTGTTTTTAATTTCAAATTCCACCACTTCATTGCTGGTGTATAGGAAATGATTAACATTTACACATTAACTTTCTATCCTATAACCTTGCTATAATTGCTTATTGGTTTCAGGGGTTTTTTGGTTAATTCTTTCAGATTTTCTACATAAAGCTGATCATGTCATCTGTGAACAAAGACGGTTTTATTTCTTCCTTCCTGATCTGTATCTTTTACTTCCTTTTCTTGTCGCATTAGCTAGAACTTCTGTGTTGAAAAGGAATGGTGAAAGGGGACATCTTTGCTTTGTACCTGACCTTAGTGGGAAAGCTTTGAGTTTCTCACCATTATGTACGATATTAGCTGTAAGATTTTGTAGATTTTTTTTTAATCAAGTTGAAGAAGTTCCCCTCTCTTCCTAGTTTGCTAAGAGTTTTTATTATGAATGGGTATTGGATTTTTTCACATGTTTTTTCTGCATCTATTGATACGATGTGATTTTTCTTTTTTAGATTGTAGATGTGATGGATTACAATAATTGATTTTTGAATGTTGAACCAGTCTTGCAAACCTGGGATAAATCGAACTTGTGGTATATAATTCTTTTTATATACTATTGGATTCAATTTGCCAGTATTTTGTTGAGGATTTTTGCATTTATGTTCATGAGAGAGATTGATGTGTAGTTTTCTTCTCTGGTAATGTCTTTGTCTAGGTTTGGCTTTAGGGTAATGCTGGCCTCATAGAATGGGTTTTGCATTTATCTTCTGAAAAAACCTAGGGGGAATTGATATACGTTCTTCCCTAAATGTTTGGTAGAATTCACCAGTGAATCCATCTGGGCCAGCCTGGTGCTTTATTTTTGGAAGGTTATTAATTATTAATTGAATTTCGTAAGTAGATATGGGCCTGTGCAGATTGTTTCTTCTTATGTAAATTTTGACAGGTTATGTATTTCAAGGAGTCGGTCCATTTCCTCTAGGTTATCAATTTGTGGGCAAGGAGGTGGTCATAATATTCGTTTACTGTCATTTTGATTTTGATGTTCATGGGACCTGTAGTGATGTCCCCTCTTCATTTCTGATATTAGTGATTTGTATCCTCTCTTTTTGGCTTAGCCTGGCTAGAGGCTTATTGCTTTTACTGATCTTCTAAAGAACCATCTTTTGGTTTTGTTGATTTTTCTCTATTGATTTCCTGTTTTCTAATTCTCTAGTTAACATATACATTATGTAATAGGCTTACAGTTAACATATTTTTTGTTCCATCTGGGTTGACAGTACAAATGAGGTTCTTTGGGCACTTTTGCAGTCACTGACCTTTGCCAGTTGTAACCCAAGGAGTGCCAGCTTTTAGGCCCAGGCTTTTCTTTACCACACAGGCCCTTCCTACATGATGTGAGCCAGGCCTACAGCTTCCAGCATCATCTCCACATCAGTACGTCCTGGATCTGTATCTCTAGTCCAGATTTCTATATCCACCACCCCTGATATCCCCACTTTGATATGCATCTCAAAGGCAACTCCAACTCAGCCCAAGACTATCAAATGATCTGTCCTACTAAACTAAAGCTTTCTTTCATTAAAAAAAACAACAGCAACAACCTGGCTCTTCTGCAGTATTCTCAGATAAGTGAATGGCACCCCCATCCATCCTGCCAGCTACAGGAGCCATAAGCCTAGGGGCCCTGAATCCTGCGACTTTGAGCTCCAGAACCTCCAAGTCCATCTGCTTTGCTCCCTCTGCCCCATCTTTCATGGCTACCACGGACTTCTGTCTGAAGTCACCCATCCACCTCACTTTCTTCTCCTTCCTGCAGTCAGAGATCTTTTACAAACACACACCTGAAATGAACATCTCCTACCTTCTTCAACAGTGTCCCTCTGCTTTTAGACCAAGACTCAGATGCTTTTGTGGCCTACCAGGAAGGCCTTCCAGGGGCCTTGTGAATGTGCCATGCTGCCTCCTGGTGGGAAATAACAATCGGATTGGGACAAAGATGTTTCTCACAGCATTATTTACAGTAGGAGAAACTGATAACCTGGATGTCCGACACTAGGAGGCTGTTTGAATTTGGGATGTTATGCAGTGAATTAGAAGGAAATGGAATGTTTTGGTTTTTTTTAATTCTGGAGAAATGTTCATGCTGTGTTAAATTAAAAAGTTGTCCAAAAGTGGGGTGTCTGGCTGGCTCAGTCATGAATTTGAACCCTATGTTGGGCTAGAGATTACTGAAAATTTTTTTTAATTAAAAAAAGTTGTCCAAAAGCAATATTTATATATTTCCCCTTTTAAGGAAGCAAAACACTCTGTTGGTACTTCTAAAAGTTGGGATAATGACTATTTTTCATTTTGGATGCTTTTCTATATTTTACACAGAGAACATAACCTTTGAAACAAGGGGAAAATGTTTTTTAAAAAATGAAAAAGGCAAATTCTAGAGATAATTAACAAAACTACCTGACAAAACTAAACAACTCTGCCCTGTTCCTTTTTTTTTTTCCAAAGATTTTATTTATTTGACAGAGAGATAGTAAGAGCAGAAACACAAGCAGGGGGAGTGGGAGAGAGAAGCAGGCCGCGGAACTCGATCCCAGGGCCCTGGGATCATGACCCGAGCTGAAGGCAGACGCTTAACAACTGAGCCACCCAGGCGCCCTGCTCTGTTCCTTAAAGAGATACTTCCTACCTTCTAGCAGGGAAAATTAAGGACTCTTTCCCAAATATGGATGTGGGGGTTTCTGGTGAGGGCACAGTCCTACGAAGGCCTTGGGGGCCCCTATCGAGGCCCCTGGTCACTGAACAACTTGGAGGGGTATTACAAAAAAGGCAGTGTCAAAAGGTCACGTGCTGTATGATTCCATTTGTATAACATTCTTGAAAGGACAAAATTGCAGAGCTGGAAAACAGATTCATGGTGGCCAGGGCACAGGGTGTGACTCTCAAGGGGCAGCATAAGGGAGATGTCTGTGGTGATGCGGGAGGTCTGTCTTCACTGTGGTATGACAGGAACGGGAACCTACATGTGGATACGACCGCATAGAACTACACACACACACATGCATATAAAGTCGTGACATCTGAATAAGGTCTGTGATTGTGCCAAAATCAGCGTCCTCATCTTGATATTGTACTACAGTTTGTTAGAAGTTATCGTTGGGGGAAAGGGCACAGGGGACCTCTACTATTTTTGCAACTATTTTGTGAATCTATGATTATTTCAAAATAAAACATAATGGTCTAGAGGAGGGGAGGTTTCTTTTTCTTTTTTTAAGATTTTATTTATTTGAGAGAGAGAATGAGAGAGAAAGCGAGCACATGAGAGGGGGGAGGGTCAGAGGGAGAAGCAGACTCCCGAGGGGAGGTTTCTTAAGACACAAGGAACACAAACCATGAGGTAAAGGTTGATAAATGTGACCGCATTTAAAAAGCTTATTTCAGGGCGCCTGGGTGGCTCAATCGTTAAGCGTCTGCCTTCGGCTCAGGTCATGATCCCAGGGTCCCAGGATCGAGCCCCGCATCAGGCTCCCTGCTCAGCAGGAGGCCTGCTTCTCCCTCTCCCATTTCCCCTGCTTGTGCTCCCTCTCTTGTCTCTCTCTGTGTCAAATACATAAATCAAATCTTAAAAAAAAAAAACACAAACTTATTTCAGGGGCTCAGTCAGTTGAGCATCTGACTCTTAGTTTCGGCTCAGGTCGTGATCTCCTGGGTGGCTCAGGTCGTGATCTCCTGGGTCGTGAGATGGAGCCCCGAGTCAGGCTCTTTGCTCAGGGCAGAGTCTGCTTGGGATTTTTTCCCTCTTCCTCTCCCTCCCCCTTTGCCCCACCTCCTGCACTCACACGCTCTCTCTAAAAATATAAATTAAAAAAAAAAAAACTTATTTCAAGACACCTAAGAAGGAAAAGACACGCTACAGAATGTTAAAGGATGTTTTAACACAGTCAACAAAGGACTAGTGTTCAAAACATTTTTAAAACTCCTTTGAAGAATAATACTAATAAAATATAGAACCTAATGGAAAAATGGGTAAACACTCCAACAGGCACTTCACAAAAGAGGAAATCTAAATGGCTAATAAACACAGAAAAGCACACAACCATATTATAATCAGAGGGATGCATATTGAAACTGAGATACCACCACAAACCCATTGGATTGACAAAAAAATTTTTAAAGTTTTATTTTTAAGTAATCTCTACACCCAACACGGGGCTTGAACTCACAACTCTGAGATCAAGAGTCACACTACTGACTGAGCCAGCCAGGCACCCCTGGATTGACAAAATTAACACAGCTTTTATACCACTGTTCATGAAGATGCAGAACAATGGGAAATCTCATATTCTGCTGGTACAACACTTTGGAAAAAGGAATAAAAACAATGTTACAGGTTTGGAGATGCACGTTCTCTACAACCCAGGAGGCTCCACACCCAGGTCTGTATATATCCCCTACAGAAGTATAGTCCTACACATACCAAAAGATACACCTTTTAGAGCAGTTTTTTTAAGAGCCAACAACTAAAAATAACATCCATCAGTAAAATACTAGATAAACAAATTGTGTGTATACACTGCATGAATGCTACACAACATGGAAAATCTAAGCAGAGGGCACGCACGTTGACCTAGTTGACTCACAATGTTGAGGGAAAGAAGAGAATACATCAGTAGGGTTCACTTACACATTCAAAAAACAGACAGAGCTCTTCCTTAGGTCTGGGCACACACAGGGCATGGAACCAAGAGCTAGGAAGCAGTGAGCACTGAAGTCTCGGGGAAGGAGGGGCCCATGGGGACTCCTGGGGGGAAAGGCAGTGTTCTCTTTCTTGCCTGGGTTGTGGCTACACAGGTGGTCACTGTAGAATTCTATGCGGACATGGCAGACCTATTTCTGAATTTAGAGTTCACATGGGAGGCCGTGGCAAAGAGAAGTGTAGGAGTGAAGGAGGGGACCATGTGGCCCAAACTTGCGGGTTCCCTTTCTGAGGCTCCACCTCTACCATGTAGAGCCCAGGTGACCCCTCTTTGGGCCCAGTTCTTCATCTGTGAAATGTGGAGAATGGCCATATGTGTGGATGTGATAAGGTAAATACAGAAAGCGCAAAGCCCAAATGGACCTGTTTTCCTGCAAAGAGGGGGCCTCCCTTCCCTGGGGAAACAACCTGCCTACGCCCTTGTCTCTGTCGTTGGACTTGGGTAGGATTTCATCTTGTTATAACTGGCAGAAGCAGGTCAGATTCCAGCTTCCACCCTCCGTGGGGAGCTCTCCCCCTATACCGGGGATGAGTGGACACCCCTCCACCCTGTGCTGGGCCCTGGAGCCCTCTTGCTTCTAGCGGCAGGTCCAGGGCTGCTCCTTCCAGAAGGGCTGACGGGGTGTCCCCATGCCACGTGGAATCTGTGAGGTCCCTGAGTCACTGAAACTGGTGAAATGGGTAATGTCCTCCCCTCACAGATCAGTCTTACTTGAGCAGAAGTTACCAAGAGTCTCAATTTGAAACAGACCGAAAAGATTGGAAATATTTGTGGCAAAAGTAAGGAGTGGAGAGACTAAACACACATGCAGCCACCCAGACCCCATTCCTCTAAGCCTGCCCAGGCGGGCAGGGGACCACACAGACAGAAGCATTGGCCTTCCTGCTCCGCCACTCCCAGGCAGGAGGAGTGGCAGGAGAGCAGGGCCGCCGAGCCTGCTCCACGTCTCCCTCCCACCTTACCTCTGCCAAGCTCATGGCTGGCCTTCATCCTCTTCTGCTTCCAGAAGCTCTGCCACCTGCCTGTCCCTCCAGCCACCTTCCTCGGATGGCCCACTGTGCCATTAGAGCCCCGTGATTAAAAGCATAGGCCCCGTCCTCTAACTTCCTGCACCATCACCAACTGGGCTTTGAGGTCTGAGCCTCAGTTTCCTCATCTGTAAAACAGGGGGTAGTTTCAGTTCCTACTTTATGAAATGGTACCCAGCGTGGTGGCTACACACAGTATGTGCTAGTATTCACCTAGCCCCTCCATTCATAGAGGAGTAGCGGGGGGGTGCAGTGGGGAAGGGTGGAAAGGGCCGGGGCATGGGAAGGGGAGGGCTGGAAGAGGGAAGCAGATAGCAAGTGTGGTGCAAGGGGAGACTCAGGCCAACCTTAGATCCAGGCTCAAAGTGGGGGTCCAAGTTAGACTTCAAATCTTCCCTGTCCATAAGGAGTTCCAGGCCCATGAGCCAGATGGGGCTTGCAGGACTCAGCCCCAACAAAAGGCTATGGCTGGGGGTGGGGTTCTGAGGGGGATGGGTGCAGAGCTGGCTGAGGGGGAGGGCAGGACACAGAGGTCCCCGCTACAAGAGTGGGGGAGGGGGTGCTGGGAGGGAAGAGAAGTGAAAGAGGAGTCCTAAAAGAGGGGAGGTGCTAGAAGGGGTGAGAAGAGGGATTTTGGAGGAGAGGTGGGTCCTTGGAGAGAAGCTGCATTTGGGGGAAATGGGGCAGAGATGTTCCCATCTCTGGGGTCTGGAAAGGGAGTGCAGTCAGGAAGTTTGTGTGGCAAGAGCCTGGGCGGGAGGGAAGGTGGTGGTGAGGTGGGAAGGAGCAAGGTTCGCACATGCCTTTCCTCATCCCCAGCAGCCCTCCCTGGGGACCTGCTCTGTGGTGAGCTGACCATGCCCCCGTAAAGCAGTGAGGGAGTCCGTCCCACCTCGTGCGGCCCTGGCTTTTGGTGGGGTGGCCGGCTGGCAGACATAGACCACAGTGTTCTCCGCCTGGCATCTGTGGGCCAGAGGGCCCGGCTCCCCGACACTCCTGCATGCCAGCCTCCTGGGCAGCGGGTCACCCTTGGGTGGTTGCCGAGCTGTCCCTGTGGTGAGGCCACCCCTACGCAGTCCCATGGGTGAGAGAGCGCTGCTCGTGGTCCTTGGGAGCCAGTGGACAGTCTTCCCAGGAGTCATTTGGCAAACACTGGAGGGGTCCCGGCGCCCGGGGCTCAAGGGTGAGACAGCCCTGCTTGGGGGGCCTGTCTTAAGGGTCACAAACTGACTGTGCCCCACTTACCCACGTAGTCTCACATCATGCCCGGGCCCCCCTCTGATGTCTGACCCAGACCCTGGGGGAACATGGTCACCCCTGGTTTCACCTCCCATGGGGCCACACTGTATGAGACTCCGCGGTCCTGGACTGCCAGGGGCGGGAAAACCCAACTGGGCCGATTAAGAGGAAGACAAACTGGCCTACTAATAACTCACATGCCTCTCCTCAGCGTTAAGTGCCCAGGGAGTGAACTTCCTCATCCCCGCCGTGGAGCCACGCCTGCTGCACAGGGACACCGGATTGTAGGAGTTAATACTGGTACAGACCCCAGCACAGCGCCTAGCAGAGTCAACAGTTGATACAAGTTAGCTGTAATGGTAATTATAAAAACATGTTGAAAAGCAGACGGCCAGGAGGTGCGTGGTGGGGGGTGCAATGGCCTACAGCAGAGTGGGGGCCGCGGACTCCGGGAGCCCGGGAGCCTGGCTGTGGTTGGAGTGGGAGGCTGCGTTCCAGCGAGCCCTCCCAGGGCTGCGATGCTGGCACCCGCGAGAACCCCTGGCCTAGAAAGAACCTCTGGGTGTGAGCTGCTGCGTCTGGGGCCTCAGACAAGCTGGCTCACACAGGGAGGACGTTCCATGTCCCCTAGCCTTGTTGCTTGGGAAGGCACCTGCGATGGCAAGGCCCTGCTCCTCCTTCTGAGACAAGAGCCCCAAGTCACCCCTAGAGAACAATTGTTGGGGACTGAGGGTGGCCCCGATGAACCCAGGTATATCCCACCGTCCCTATGGGAACCTGCACAACGGGCCTGGCTCCGAAAGAAGACTGGTGGCCTTAAGAGACTAACCCCATGACCCCCTCACCTGGTAGAGGAGGTGAGGGTACCGGGCCCGGCTGGCTGTCACTGAATTTGAAAAATTAAACTTTAGGAGTGAACACATCGTAAGATCAATGGAGTGGAGAATGGAGTGGAGTGACGTGTAATTTCTTTTGAGAGAGCTACCTGCTAATAAGCAGGAGGAAAAAGGTCACCATTCCTGTAAACGGCCAAGAGACACCAGGGGTGGAGACATTCACTACTGTCTCATTAAAGATTACCTTACGGGAGGAAAACATTCTTGAAACTTTGACAGAGAATCTGGTACCACCACCTAATTGCCAGGAAACAGAATTACCACAAAGACACACTATAGAGCCTGTTTATTGCATAACTAGCAGGCACAAATTCCAAAACGATTTTACAATGCTTACAGGGTTGTACAGTAATTACAGGGGTAGAATGTACAATAGACACAAAAGGTACAGAATAATGGGTGACGTGGATAGAACACATTTGAACAAAAGGCATTTCGTTTTTCCTATGCAGCATCTTCTTTCATAAAAACTAGGGTGACTTTCACGGGGACAGAGACAGAAGGAACAATCTAGGATTGGAGAGCTCACAGCCGCTGTGGACAGACACACACTCATCTCGCTCTTGGTTCTGCAGCTTCAGTCATTGGAGGAACGGGAGAACAGCTCCCGAGGTGTGTGTCTGTGGTTCCAATTGTATGAATGCCGTATTTGATCTTTGGGCCCGATTCCCTGTTCTTTGGCAAATAAGAACTATTTGCGTTCCGAGGCAGAGAACTTCAGCTAAAGGAGCTTCGGGGTGGAGCGGTCTCCTTCGGCAAGTGTCAGTTTCATAAAGTGCACCTCCGTCCTATCAGCTTGTGGCGTGGGGACAGGGGGAGATTGGAGAACTAAGAGTAAAAAATGACTTTAGAGAACGTGGGCATTAGTGCAAGGCTATGGAACACATGTGCAAAAGGTGGTGAACGGCCATCCAGACAAGGTGCCACTTGCCAATGGGACCTGGTCTCAGAAAAGGTGGAGGCAATGTGCAGGGCAGCAGAGGGAGGCATCCCACTCCATCCAGAACTTCTCTCTCGAGTGTTGGCACTGTGGGTTCTCAGAGCAAATGTCTGTGGTGCTCTTAAAATTGGGGGTGCTCTCTGGTCCCCACACTCCTTGACTTTCTCTAGGGGCACAGAGACAAGGTCCTCTGTCACTCGTCCTTGAGTGTTCCAGAGAGGACGCTGCTGCACCCCCTGCAGATGATTCATTTAGAAGCCTGTCCTCCCTGGGAGGCCGAGGCACCAACTCAAGATGGCCACTGGGCCTTTCCTGAGGCCCCTGCACGGGCCCAACAGGAGGGCAGGTGTTTGCAAGAAAGAGGAGGAAGGACAGTGTGGCATGCAGACAAGGCTATCAGATGGTGCTTGAATTTAAGGTAGAAGGCATCCCCTCAGCATCCAACAGGAACACGGCACTTAGGATTGTGCAGACAAGTGGATGAGTCTTTTGGAGATGTGGACCCTTTCCCCACGCTACTCAGTGTAGCAAAATCCAGCAAAAGCATCCACACACCAGGACTTAGTAAACCAAACACCATCACGGTGCTTCCTTCACAACAGCATCCGGTCAAGCTATAAAGATGTTTGTGAGTCAAACAGTTCTGTGAAAATACAGGCTTATTTAACACATATTTAGGCAACTGTGATTACTTTGACTTCCTCACGTGTATGAATGAGCACTATGGGACAATATATGGGTAAGATGGGGACTAAAAGCGACCTGACACAGGTTAGGGGTGGCCAGGGTACAGGTAAGCCTCGGCAGTAAGGCAGGTGTGGCCTTCCTGCTGCGGCTGACAGGAGCCCCAGGCAGAGACTGTGGGCTGCAGCCTGGAGGCCATAGCTCACCCACACATGTGCCGTGACAAGGTTTTGTTGCCGTTTATAAACAGAAAAATGGCACAAAAAATATCCGTATTTCTGGCGTCTCTTAAAAACAACAAAGCTCTGCCAACCCCGGGCCCTCTTTTCCACAAGGCAGCCTGGGTGGAACTGGGGAGCTGCTGTCCCTACTGGGTGTGCCACTTCTCCCCCACGGTCCTCTGGCCCTGCTCTGTACCTGGCCCACTTCATTCATCTCCATCGGTGCTGCCTGGCCCCTCTGGTCCACAAAACTGTGTAAGAAGCAGGGACAGGGATAGGCTTTAGCATTCAGAGCAAGAAAGGTCTTTTTAGTAGTTTAAAAACCAATGTCAGTATGTTCCAGAACTTAAACCTGTACTTTTGTAGTTTTGGGATAGCTGGCAGTCAGCTTGAGTACTCTCTGAGGAATTCGTGAAAGATAAACTCTAATTTTTAAGTACCAGCGAGGTAATGGAGGAGAAAGCATACTCAGATGACTGTGTAAGCCTTACCTTATAAGAAGTCCTTAAAGGTGATGAGATGTGCCAAACCGTGTGAGGCCGTGTGAGGAAGCTTTAAGTGGTTAGAGAAACCGAGTTCTGGGAGAGAGATACATTACCATGTCAGGGAGTAGGTGATTTCTCTTCCCACGGTTTATGGCAGTGATATCTGAATGGGGTGGCACAGAATTAGTTAGGGCTTGTGGGACGTGACTCCTCTTTGCCACACATCTGGAATGACACGTCTGGTTTCCGCAGGAAGGTGGAGCACTGAGCCGTGCGTGATAACGTGGCCCCGCTCCTACCTGGACAGGGCCAAATGACACGTGACGTGGGGGATGAGTGCTTATCTGGCACCACGGAGACCTCAGGATAATGGTAAAAGACACAGAGGATCCAGACCGAAACATCAAATAAAAGAACATCTAACAAGATAAAACAGTTAAAAGCAATGGAGCAGTTAAATTGTTTCCTTCCAAGAGAGACAGTTATACTACTTTTAGAGAGGGGCATAGTCCTTTCTCTATATCCATGTTTGGAGACACCCCAAACTTAAGAGATTTTTGCACTAGGGCTGGAAAATTCACTTATTGCACAATGCTTGCTAGGGAACAGATGAGGTGGATTTTTTTTTTTTTAACCCAAATCTCTCCAGAAAATATTTCACTAAAAATCTCATAATTTTAACCCTAAACAGGCAGTTTCAAAGGGATGGAAAAGTTCTAACAAACTTGAAACAATGGAACTATGCATTTGGATGACTATGACCGTCAACTCAACAGCACAACAGAACATCAGAGAGGAAACTGGCAAACAGGCACAAAATAAGGCAAGTGGGTTAAATTAACAGTCGAAAATTTGTTAGAAAACATGCAAAAATAATACTGAGTTTTTTAAAAAAAGTTTTAAACTTTCAGTAAATGTTTGTTTCTGTAAAAAGTGGCAGAATTCCACATCTCAATTTGAAAGTGGACTTTAAAAAGCCTAGAAAATGCAAGGGCCGGCACTGAGCTGCTCAGTTGTTGTTTTCTTTGGTGGTGATGGTGACCAGCTGCTTGGCGGCCTTGGCGATGTCGTATGCGCACTGGATGACCTGCTGCGTGACCAGCTGGATGTCCGTGGGCGGGCCAGGGTCCCCGGGGAGGGTCTTCTTGCACTCTGACTGGAGTCGGTAGGCACTGGATGTCAGCAAGCGCAGGGAAGTCCTCACTGTGTCAGACTTGGGTTTCTGAACAGAAGAACACAGTTGTCTGCGTGAGCTGCACGGTGGACACCCAAGAGCAGGGACAAGAGTTCTTGTGAGGACAGCTCAAGCTGTTCCACGGTGCACGGCAGTTTCGTCGTGCCCTTTCTCAGTGGGGGTGCTCGGGACACGGCAAGCTGTGCGGCCCACAGCGTGAGAGATGCCCAAAGTGCTCGGTCAAAGGTCAAAGTGTACGCAGTGTCATTTTAGTAGGATATCCTACTCTGAGGTGGTTTTTGAAAAACAGTAGTAACCCACTCGGATGAAATATTCCAGATACAATTTTATTCTATTAATGCTTTGCCTTTTAGCACTGGGCTCACACATTCTTGTCTTATTAAAACCAATATTCATAGGGGTGCCTGGGTGGTTCAGTCGGTTAGGCATCTGACTTTTGGTTTCAGCTCAGGTCATGATCTGATGGGTCCTGGGATGGAGCCTCGAGTCAGGCTCCTCACTCAGTGGGGAGTCTGCTTGAGATTCTCTCCCTTTGCCCCTCCTCCCCCACTCTCATGCACATGCGTATGCACTCTCTCTCGAATAAATAAATCTTTAAAAAACAACAAAAAAACCCCACCAATATTCATGTAGGACCAAGTGATTTCCATGTCCTCTATGACTGCATATTTAAAACTTGTGCTAAAAAAAGGTTAATATAATATCAAGGGTCCTGAAAAAATTTCTTTCAGTTCATTTAAAAGGATCTGAACCAAGTAAGTAGGAAGCGACTTACTTTGGGGAATAATGCTGCCATTTCAGTAACAGCTACGTGTATCCTCTCTGAGCACGGGATATAGCTGCAAGAATATTGAAGAAGTTATTCAAAGACAGCAAAAGTACAAAGTACTGCAGAGATGGAGAGTACTCAGGGGCCAGAATGCGCTCCATTTATATTCCCCCAGGGAAGGGGCTGAGGCTGCCACCAGCCCACTGCGGATGCCACGCCAACAGGAGCAGGGTCCTCATCCTTTCCTGAAAGTTCATTCAATCTGCTACAAACAGTCTCCAGGTATGGAACGTGGACTAGCCAGGGGAAGCCACAGCCAGCCAGCCAGTCTATGACAACACTCATACCTCTTCCAGTGGGTCATTTGGTTCTCATGTGCTTCATCTTTCTCATTTCTTGAGAGAGAAGGACTTCCACACAGAGGCCACGGAACTTAAAAATACAGGACTGAAAAAAAGTCCTTAAAATTAGAACTGGAGCCTATATCTCGACACGCACATGTTGCTTAAAACCGATGGACCTCTCTCAATTCCTTCTATTCAAATGCATCTCAACTGCTGGGGAATCAAAAAGCTTTACTTTGGGTAAAGAGAAAATACTGAGGTCCACGCTCGTACTTGATCACTTACGCACTTTCTCATGAAGCCGCCGTGACTCTGCTTGTAACCAAAGGCTAGGAGTACAACCAGCACTTTCTATGCTTGCTTAGTGAGCTCTGAGAAGACAAAGTGCATGGACTCTGCCTGTCCTCGCCCTTTCCTCCAGGCCACCTGGCATCCTCAGGGCCCCCGAGATGACAGTAGAGAGCTGAGGCTTCAGGAGCACTGATGGAGTGAGAGCTCTGTTCCCATTTTTCAAAAGGGGAAACTGAGGCCTAGAGAAGAGGACGAGTGTCCAAGTTCCCACAGCTGGTGAGAGAGCCGAGCACACACCCAACTGTCCAGCACCCGAGCCTGGGCCCCTCAACACCACACCACAGGCCTCTCCTGCTATCAGAGACACAACAGCCTCACACCTTCCTTTAGAGCAGGCCTCTTTTCATTCGTGACTGGTGACTCTGACTTCTTAGGTGAGGAAAACCGCAGGAACGGAGACTAGGGCTTCACTCAGGCTTCCTATTCTTGGCACTGTGATGTGCAGCATATGGGGCTGGTTCTCTGCACCTTCAAAATATTAGGCTTCCGCCCTTAGTATGTGTTACGAGGTCAAGAGACAGAGACACACTGAAGATGGGACTGAGCAACAGTTCTTGGTGAGCACGCTGCCACCAGGCCTGGGTTCTGGTTTTAGGACAACTGACCCACAGAGCCCAGGGGGGAAATGGGATATGAGAAAGCTTACTAGCAGCCTATTTGTGGCATGGTAGGAAATATGGTGTGAATACACAGGTGTGGCCTTCCACAAGCACCCATGTTGGCTATGTTTTAAACTTTCCCTTCCAAGACAGGAATGAAATCTTGTTCGGTATCCAGCTTTGCACTTAAAGCCCTCGAGTAAAATTCTTTCTCCATTCTTTAAGTCATAAAGTTGGGTTCTGCTTAAACACTGTCATAATAAGCAACCCTGTATTTCATCTTTGTAAGAAATCTAGTCTCAAAACTATTTTAATTAAGCCTGGCTACTACATTTTAATTAAATCACTGTATCTCAAGAAAGTGGTTTTTATATTATCCCAAAATACCTTCAAATGGGCAATCCTGACTTCTACCTTTGTGAGCAATTAAAACCATACTCCACATGGTAACAAAAAGGCCAAGGCAGAGGGAGTCACTTCGCCTGTGTATGAAGGGGCAACAACCCATCTGGTCACATACTCAGGGAAAAAGGTTATGTCTATGGCAACCACTGTCTCAGGCATAAATCTTACTTGAATCAATATGTCCATTAATAACATGTTAACAGAGAATCACACCTGAGAGTTTTTTGCTCACAGTTTTCATTTTGAGCCAGAAATGTAATTCCACCTTCCCCCTGCTACACAGAAGACAATTTTCCTAAGGACACCTCCCAAACACTCACTCAGTACGGAATACTTCAGGCAGTCCCCAGTGAACCACAAAAGCAAGCACATGCAGATTAATGAGAAAGTCGTCATCCTCCTCGCTCGGGGGAGTCCATGTTCACAACTTCAAGCTGTTATCTTTCCTCAAAAAAGGCTTTTGTGCATAATATGTAGTACTCCTGAGCTGTGTGACCATGCGTGCATGTGTGCGTGTATGAGAGAGAGACAGAGACAGGCAGGGAGTGGGGCTGGAGGCCCAGGGGAGGAACCAGGCTGAGGCAAGGCCAGGGGCTGTGGGCAGCTCGCCCGGCTCAAGGGACCAGGGCAAAGCCTGAATGTGTCTGCGCAGGCTGCTGGTCTACTTAGGATGAGCGTAAGCGACAGATGAACAAGAGGAGAAAACAAGCGGAAAAGGCATGGGTTTAATCACTACAATGCAAAATTATAAATTAAAATGTCTTGCACATGTATGTAACCAGAGATTTTAGTAGAACACTGAACAATTCAAAAAACATAAATTCTCTAGATCAATTCTGATTTACACTGAAAGAGTGAACTAATGATTAAACTCTGCATCATTCTCTCATGTCTTAAAAAAATCAGACTGTAACGCTTTTGAATGGGTTTGCACATCTTAAAAAAAAAAAAGAAAGAAAAAGAAAAACAAGCACCTTATTGTGATCTCAGAGGCCAAAAATGGCCTCCAGGCAGATATTTCTATTTTTGACAACTACCAAAGAGAACGATGGAATGTAAACATTTTTTGTTTGTTTGTTTGAAATACAAGCATGGCACCTCAGAACTGGAGTAAATGAAAAGCGAAGCCTGTTGTTGACCAGTGGGAGAGCCCTGGGGAGGGAGGCCATCTCGGTGTCGGGAGTCCGTAAAAGACTGCCCTTTGGAGCGCTGTGACACATCTTGCTTTATGCAGGGAGCTCCTGAAGTTGTTTGCTGCCAAGCCTGTGGTGCTGAGCGGAGGGACTGCGCACCTGCAGCTCGTGAGGCATGGAGGTGTGTGACAGAGAGGCTGCCTGAAAGGATGGGGATGAACAGCCCTGTAATTCTCATGGAAGGAGGCTGAGCAATAGCCTTCCACTTTTCCTCCGAGGATCCTCCAGCAGTCCGTTCAGGAAGACGAACTCTCATCCCTCACCAAACACTGTCCACTCCTCTCCCGCTGAGTGGAAGTAGTAACCCTGGGAGAAGTGAGAGTTGTGGAAAAAGGGAAGGAGGAGAGAGGAGTCTAGCCTGGCGGTGCCGGGAACCCAGAGAAGGCAAAAGATAACTGGGCATCTTTATGAGGCGTAAGCGAACAGGGAGGACCAAGGAGGAGCAGTACAATGTTCCTGGAACAACCTGTGTGGGCGCACTGCCCGCAACGGAGCTCTTCGCCGAGGCTCCACACTCTACTGACCCACGGAAAACAGTGAGATTGCTCGGGGCTTGTGACTGCCTCTGCTGCTTTCGTAAACTCAGCGGGAGGATGTTACACACTCCACGAGTGTGTCTAAACATGGCTGGCCACGTGAAACTAGGATGTCACCTGGAGCAGTTAACAACTCACCAGAAGTTCTCAGAGAATTCATGCTCAGGGAACAAAAGAATGAGCAAGAAGAGCCAGTCCCTTCTTCACCGTAAGAAATAACTCTGCATGGGGACGCCTGGGGGGCTCAGTGGTTAAGCATCTGCCTTCGGCTCAGGTCATGATCCCAGGGTCCTGGGATCGAGTCCCGCATTGGGCTCCCTGCTCCGCGGGAAGCCTGCCTCTGCCTCTCCCCCCTGCTTGTGCTCACTCTCTCGCTGACAAATAAATAAAATCTTAAAAAAAAAAAAGAACTCTGCAGGATGTGGTTCTGTTCAGAGTAAGATGACTGTTATTTCAGGAGCACAGAATTATTTGGGTGTCAATTAGATTCACTTTTATTTGTAAACCGCTTTGTTTCCTAGATGTTCACACATGCTGCACACACACACACACACATACACGCACGAAAAGGAGACCTAAGAAATGTTTGTGTCAGGATACCTTTTAAGTCAGACAACTCTGCTCTAGCTAGGGAGACCACAGGGAGCACAGGGGCTGGACAATCAGGTGCAAGGTCTAAGGTAGCTTCTTTCTTTCCTCTCGCGATCGGCACCAGCAGTATCACCAACCCTAAATAAGCTGCAGTTCTATTTCTAGAGGCATGTTTCCAGAGCACTTCATAAGAACACGGAAAATAGAAAACAGCATGTAAAAAACAAAAACACACCGAAATTTACAAATTTGTTCTTAAGCCTGTTATGCAAACCTGAAATTTTCCAAAAAACCTTAAAAAGATCAGCATACTGAAAAAAAAAAATCCCTGTTCGTAATAGAGCAGCATCTCTTCCAGAGCAGGTACACTTTTCCAGGCAGAATTTTCCAACCCCCTTACCTGTCATGTTTATTTTCTTGCGCTGCTCTTAAGAGCTCCTGTATGTTTTTGGTGATCTGCTCAGTTTTCCGGATGACGTCTTCCGTGCTGGGGAGGGTGGGGCTTGGGGCTGTGGGGGGTTCCGCTGTATCCGGTACTGCGCCGTCGCCTTGCCGCACCATACTCCTCCGCCTTCCCTTTCTGCTTGACCTGTGACCATCAAAGAAGTGGCTAAATGTGACAGGTGCTTATTAGCTGCTTCTCTGCTTCTAGGAGCCAGTGCATGTGCATTTGCTGAATGCATGAGCTGGCTGCTTTTGTGGTTTCCTTTATCCTGTCTGGCAGGAGACTCACGGTGAGGCTCTTTCCTCAACAGGCAGCCACAGCTCACATGGCAGCTGCTACCACGGGGCTGGAAGTTATGACTCTTAGAGAAAGGGTAAAGACAGGGAAAGGGAGGAAACAAGTGGAACAGCGAGGCTGTGTTGTTACAAAGCCATCCTTAAGCCAGCTCATCCCTTGGGCTACAAATGTAGAATGTGACCTCACGTTGACTTAAGAGTACTGATTTTAAGCACATACAGCCACTGAGAGACGTGTGTAATAGGCCGGTAAAAGAAAACCAGGCCCCTGGGGTAATAATAGGATAAGAGGTTGAACTATAAACTTAGGCTTCCATGTTTTACGAGCTCATGGGTCTGAAAATAGAGAGGAGGCACGTGGGGGATAAAGTGCGTCTTCTGAGCACGGCTGCTAGGTCTCGGGTTCAAGAGCCCGCCCCAGGGCAGTCCTGCAGGTGTACCCCGTGTCGTCTGGGTCCGTGTCATTGGGGGTGTTGTCGTAGTCACTTTCAGGCGTGCTGTTCTGCTTCTCCAGCCTGGATGCCTGTAAGAGAGAAAGGCAACACCTGTTAGTGTTGAGCCCGAGGCCTTTGGGAGCCTTGCCTAGGAACGATTACCTGTTACGCTACGTGGCCTTCAGGCCCTAGATCTCACTTGGGCCAGGAGCCAACCCTTTACTGAAAATTTAGTAAAAGTTGAGTAAGAGATCCAGAAATGATTTCTCTCCCTCTTGGCACCATTTTCTTCTTAGCTCAGTGGCAACTTCATAAACAGATCCCCGGTATAAACTAACGCAGACATGCAAAGCAACACACCCACATTTAGTTTTCTAAGGAATATGGAGTTTAACCATAATACAATGCACACAGGCCAGCACTTACATACCCAAGACCTTCGGTGCTGGAAACCAGCTGCAGATTATCTAGTCTAATACCAGATGAGAAAACCAAGGGCCATAAGAGCTGGGGGACAAAGCCAAGGCCACAGAGTCAGCAGAAAACCAGCACCAAGAACCTAGGTCCCGTCTCCTACTATCTCCAGTATTCCGTGCCTGGGGGCCTGAGGATTGTCACTGCTCAAAACACTTAGGGCTCTCCAAGAACTGTCCTCAGAGACAGTTGGTATGAGCCACACAAGAAAACCAGTATTATTAATGCTGCATGTTGTTTGTGAACCAAAATTGATTAACCCAGCATGACACTTGGTTTCCAACCACTTTTATGTTTCCCAAAACATCTATCCCTTAAGATATAAATACTTGATGCAATTGTGGAGATTAAAAAATGGAACACAGATTCAAAAGAGGAATCCTAAAAATGTTTTGGGCAAATGTCAGCACAGCGAAGCATAGGGTCTTCCAGGGTGACCAAATTTGGAGGGGACCACATGCCCTTGAAGGGGACTATGTTAGTTCCGGAGTGTTTAATAAAAATGATTTTCCCTCAGTATTTATTTTACCCACAATGTCTGGGAATTTCTTCATCTAGAACAGAAGTCAGTGGAAATTGATTCAAAACCTAACTGGATCACCTTGCAAAATACAAATATGAGCTATTTCTACCTTTATACCTTGAGTTTAATCCAATCCAAGTTACTCAAAACATGTGACTAAGGAATTTTATTGATGCTGCAATAAAATGTGGTTAAAGATATAGCTGTAACTTAAGATCCTTGTTCAAACCTATGGAGACTTTGTATCTTCATCCAAAAGAATGGCTAGCATAGAGTAGGCCAGTTTAAGAGTCTATATAAAGTCTAATTATTTGCTCCTTGCTGGTAATGCTGCTTGGCCCTCCGAAGGCTCGATGCAGACCCACAAGGCTGCCAGCACCCAGGTGGGGAAGACTCCTTATTCATGCCATATTTGGCTTCACTCTCCCCATGGCCTCCCTTTCCCCTCCCAGGGCAAAGGCTCCCTTCCACTGTGTGCTGAGGTTTTCCCATATTTCTGAGTGCTCTTATTTGGTTCTAGCCATTCTAATATAAGACGCTTGCTGGGCTCCTAAAATTCAATGTGAACTCATGCTCTACCCACTCAAATTCATCTGGCAAATGATTTAAAGTGTTGGCTTGGAGCTATGTGGAGAGTCTGTAAAGCTAAGTTCTATAAAATCTACTATAACCTTCCAGATCCCTGTGTTTATATCTCCTACCAGTAGGCAGTTCTGTTTTACCTGCTGCCTTATTCTCACCTGGCTTTATGAATCCGTCAGTGAGTTACTAGACACTAGAAGTGTAGCTGGAAGACCAAAGCTAGGCACTGTACCTCATGCAGGGAACAGGGAAAGCAGGCTCTTCTAGAGGTGATCTTAAAAAAGCTCCCCCAAAACAAACAAACAAAAATACCCCATCTTACCTTTCACAGGGAATGCTTATTTCCTTTAGTTTCTATATACACATGCACATACACATGGATGAGTGTTTGTATGTGCGTGTGTGTGTACACACACACGCACATACAAAAATGAATACGTAAAAAACTGGCATTTAAAAATTATTCTAGAAAATTCATCCAGAGCTGCTCCAGTGGAAAAATCTAGAAAACAGAATTAAACCCAGAAAATCTCACATTTTTATAATCTTTTTGCTTTCCTTGATGTAAATGTGATAATTACAAATCAAATGCATTACCCCGCAATGATCGAAAGTACCACGTTTCATTTAAACGTTTTAGAAGAGTAACAGCTCATATATCCAACAAGTACTCAGGAAATGTTCCTCAAGCCCAGAAAACAACATATCGCAATAACCATCCGGGAAATCAGTTACTTACACAGTATTTCATCGTTGTCAGTAAAAGCATGGTACAGAATTTCAAATTAGCCAGCATTTAATTTTATGAAAATTACTGTAAACATGCAGAGCTAAGATTAAGACCTATTAGTTAAAGCGCTGCTCTCTCAAAGCTGTTAATAGAAAAGTCACCTTATAGCTGGTGCTGGTTCAGTTTACCGAACAGATTTGCAGTTTTCTCTGAATAGAGACATGCCATAAAAGCCTAAACTCATGATGAAGCTGTCAGGAACAATCGAGATTATCAGTTTAAATGACATAACTGTTAATCTTGTATAAAATTTGTCTCAGCAAGCAGTCCCTGCAAGGATTCTCAAAACTACCAAAGAAGATAGATATTTTTTTCTTTTTAAACAAATTTCACAGTGGGCAAAGGAGGTTTACTTGATTCTTACTAGCAAAATTTCAAATGAGTGGTTTCATTTCTATTTATCTGTCCCTTAGTTTTAACTGAAAAATTACAATAAAAACATTGCAGTTGATGTCAGAACTGTTCAGAAGACTAAGTATCATACAAGAATTCCTTTTAATAGACTACCTCCAAGTGTGGAAGAGAACCGCCAAAGGGCCTCAATGAGCCATATGGCACTGGCAGTGGGAACGAACGACTCTGTCATTCCTACTGAAATGGAGGGGATGGAATAAAGCCTCATGCAAACCCCACCCTGTCTGTGAGGGTAGTGCCTCACCCACAGCCACCTTCCCTCAAGTTGGATCACACTACCCTTCTGTTAAAGAGTGTGCCATGACCTGAACGCAGGTCTTGCAAGCCTGTACACTCTCTCTACTGCTTTCCAGCTTGACATCATGCACTCTTTGTGGAGGGAAGGATTTTTTTTTTTTAAAGTAAACTCCACGCCCAGAGTGGAGCCCAATGGGGGGCTTGAACTCATGACCCTGAGATCAAGACCTGAGCTGAGATCAAGAGTTGGACATTTAACCGACTGAGCCAGCCAGGCGCCACAGGAAAGGATTTTTTCAAATTGACAGTGCCTTTGGGAGCAGGCATGTCACCTAAGTCCCTGGGACACTCTGACTTACCAAAAGGTTGGGTATGGAGGAGGCGCTTGAGACTGTTGTCTGCCTACTCTAAAAGGGGCTTACCTGAATCACATATTGTTATAGGGAATGTAAATATACATCAGCAAGCTGGACTCAACCAACTCATTAAGTGAACTGCTCCATACTCGCAGCTGCCTACACCTCCAATGCTGGCACGTGTTGCAATTCTGATGCAGGGGGACTGCAGAAGCTGGGTGTGTCAGGTATGGCATGGACATAAAAAATGTCAACAGGCAAAACAACACAAAATAATAAAGCACGGTGTCTTAGTGTTTCAGTTAGCCCAAATATACTAGTGTTAATCTGACAACTGTTACTCTGGACAAATTTGACACAGTGGCCCTATTATAGTATTTAACCAGCAGCCAGCTAATTGTTTTTGATTGTTTAAAAAGACAGTATTGTTCTCAATAAATGTTATAGGGTGAATTGCAAACTTTGTTAAATATTAAGTGAAATGGAGCAATGTGGGGTTAGACAAAAGGGAGACCACCTCCTACAGACATGCGTGTGTGCGTGTGTGTGTGCACGCACGCGTGCCCGCACGCCACTGTGCTGAGACACCTGGGGGAAGCACTGCCTCATGCAGGACAGAAGGGCAGTTAGTGGAGGGACAGGAGGGCCAGGAGAAGCACAAAGCGCCCAGGAGCACTGCCCCTCCTCCAGATAGCAGATCGGTCAGAGTGTACTTAACCCTTCGGGCGCTTTCGTCCCTCGACCAGGAAAGTGTGGAGGGGAAGGAAGGCAGAGACGAAGAGGAGGTCACAAGCGCACTCCTCCCGATCTGGAAGGGGAAAAAGAAACACACTCGGGAAAATACAAAACAAACAAAAGACCCTACACCACCTTTACCCAGGGCTTCCCAGTAAAAGAATCCTAAAAACAAACTCACTCTGTGAGATCAATGCTGAAATTTCTATGACAGGCAGGCTCAGTGCCATGCTAGATGATGACAGGTCCCCAGAAATGTTTACTCCTTTAGTGAGATGCCTCCCAGAAATTACTTGGAATTTATAAAGCTACTTTTCCATAAGAGAAAAGATAACACCTAACATAATTTGTTAATTTTGTCAGATAGCCTTAAGCAAATGTCTGTTTTTTAATCAGGATATACTTGAAATAAGAAACTATATGAATGGTTCAGTTGGTATAGGTTATTAAGCTACTCTTCAGTACAGATACAGAACTTTAGCAATAAAATGACATTGCATTCTAAATGTTTCTAAAATTAGAAAGTATACTGTGAAAACTGACAAAAGTTGCTTTTCCTAACTTTTGTTTTCAGTTATACAAAAATAAGATCCTTAAGTTAGTTCAATGACATTTCCATTACACCAAATGTACCAAATCAATTGCCTTAGAATGTTTTAGCCCAAACAACTTAAGAAGTGGAAGTAACGGACCCCCAACTACAATATAACACTGAAATTTTACCACACTGAAGCCTGACAAAATTAAACTAAGTCTTAATTTACTAGACCATATCCTTTCCTCTGCATTTACTCTGAGAATTTTTTGGAAACTCCTATAAAATCTGACTGAAGAAATAACAACTTTCACATTCATAAAAGATAAATACTACTCTCTGAAAAAGTGTAAGTTCCAAAATGTCCGTAACATTTTGTCAAAAGATGGGTTTTAAAATAAATTAATTCGAAAGAAATGTAACATTTGAAAACCGCACAACACAATACTTATTCTGTTGTAAAACAAGATGGTTAGCAGCCTGTTACAGAATGCAATCTTTGGCATACAATACTTGTAAAATCGGTATAGAGGTTTTACATTTCCCTTTTATGAAATGACAGAGCAACGCTGTCTCCATGAAGGGGAGGAGGGGGGATGCAGAAGCTAAGCAAGCAGGCTGACCACACATGGAGAGGCTGCGGAGGCCTGGAGGCTTCCAGACCTACCCTGCACACCCAGGCTGCAGACACTACCTGCTCCACCAGGAGGAGCAGAGAAGGCACTCTGAATTCTAAGGGCTCCATTTCACAGAGGCGCACCTATCTGTCTACCTCAAAGAAGATGGCACTTAATTTTGCTGGTGACCTTTACCATTTGTTTTTGTTTTTAGAAGTGGGGAAGAAAGCTTGTTACAAAAAAAGTTCCAGTACTGACTGGCTGGGAAAGATATTATGGATATGAGGGAGGAAGGGGGGGCGGTGCTGAACAGGAGCCAGAATCCTGAACTTTGTTGGAAAACTTTCCGCCAATGGCCCTGTCTGCCTGTAGGAGTATAACAAGCATCTGTTGACATGTTAATACAGCAAACACAAGGATAACTCTCCTAGCCCAATTTGGCAAAGCAGAGACACAGGGATCTGCAGGTTCAGAAGAGGGAGTGCAGGAGTCAGGCTGGACAGAGTGAACAGCGGAAGCGCCAGTGGTGTTACTTACGTGCGCGGGGAAAGGCTGGAGTCTCGTCCTGCTCTCTTCGGGGTGGTTCACTTCTCCCATTGGGAGATATGGTTTCTGACCTGATCCCGTCTCGTACATGGACATGGGCCTACTGCCCCGGGCAGACGGACGTCGCTTTAAGGAAGAGTGGTTGGAAGTGTCTGTATACTCAGAACCAGTTTGCACCTGATATATATTGGTTGTGGCCTGTTTCCTGAGGTTCGAATTTTCACTCTGGAGTGTTTGAAGCTGAAAGAAATGTTTGGCAGTGGGACGGTGTTTTTCTATAGCAAGTAGAAAAAGCAAACACCAAGTAAACGCATACAACTACCAGCTTTAAACAGTAAGAACAGTAACAGCTAGCTGGGTTGAAAGTTACAGGCAACTACAAACAAGAACTCGCTCTCCTAGAATGAGTGACACGCATCAACTCACTTCATCACTCAAGCAAATTAAACAGGCTTGATTTCTCATTGCAGAAAGGTTACAGTTTGGACTTTTAAAAAACGAAATGTCTAACCACTTAAAAACTGGTCATGGTGGGCCTGGGAAATGTTTGCAGGTGAGCCGGACTCTGGATTCTTCTAAGGCTGTTTCAAGCAAGAGCTTGAGATCATGAAGATTTAGGTAACCTGCTTTTCAAATGAGCCCTGAGCAATTTGCAAATGCCAAAAATGCCAGCAGACACCATGGAAGCAGCACAAAGATAACCAGAGTTGCTTTGCAAAGCAAGAAAGACAGTGAAGTTCAGCTTATGAAAAATCAGATGGGCTACTGCTTCCCAAAAAGCCAACAAGAAAAATTATGATCAACAAATTTTTATTACAGAATACTCTTGATATTCCAAACAATTTAGAACTTCTTAAAAAAGAGAGGGAACCAAATCATGGTAAGTTTGCTATATTAACATATCATGAAGAAAACTGGAGGCCTATGGAACTACGTTAACATCTTCGTCTGAATGTTCCACGTAGCACGCTTTCTTCCCTCTGGTGATCAATCAGCTTTCAGCCAGGGCCGGAATATTTGGCCTCTCTCTCTCCTTGGGCTTTGTTAACCAAAAACACGACCTCGGTGGTGTTGGCTTTAAATACTCTAATCTGCCTGGCACCACCCTATTTTAGTTAGAGGCTGTCACTTGGAGACCCTGATTGCTCCTTCCATTCCTCACATGCAGGCTGCTTCATGGTGTTTGATGAATTAGAGTTAAGGGATCAGCAAGGAATCGTGTTACTCCTTAGCGTCTGGCATTTGAAACACAATTAACTGAGTCCCGTCTGCACAGTGTCCTTTCCCTCTGGTGCTCCTTCATCTTCCATGACATTTTATAAGCTGGGTGTGGTGTAAGTTCAGCTGTCTACTCTTTGACAGAGACTGTAAACTCTGACCAAATTCCCCACCAGGGCCAAGGCTTAAGTCCGCAAGCAAATGTATTTGCACCAGAAGATCATTACTTTTTCAACAGCAAACCCATTCAGTGTTAGGAGTTACTTTCAATTTTTATTTAGAAAGCACCGATCTGTGAATAATACACCAATAGTGGCTGCTCCTCTTCATTAATTAGCATCTTTTCCAAGCAACTGTTAAATATGAAAGATCAGATACAAATCATGCTACTTTGTCAACTATATAGATATAAAAACTTTTACCTAATTTTAAAATAAAACCAACACATCTTTGCAAAACAAGCAAATTCTATATACTTTTTATAGTAATAGTGCTAAATTTTTGGGACAGTCTGATTTATACTGCCTCTGCCACAGAAACACCCTCATTTCTGTTTTTTCCAAGTATGATCCACTAAGGAATGACAGTGCTTCTACACCACAAAGGCTTATAGGGTTTAACTTCTATCTGCAACTCATTTCCCAAAGAAAGAACAGCTGCAAAGTGACAAGCAGCCACTGAAAATTCCTACATTCCAGGATAGAGACAAGCATAAGGTGCCTGTCAAACTATTTATTAGGGAGCCCATGTCTTAAAGTGAAATGGACACAGTCCAGAGTGAGGAGCAAAAGTGACACGTGCCCCTCCACGAACGACTAGGGTGTCTGGTCATGTGCCTATACAAAAACCTTCTCTTAAGAGTTTTTTAGATAATGCCTTGAAATCTGAAACTTCATCTTAACACCTGTCATGCCTCTAAAACATCCAGTGCAGATTTTGCTTGAATGTGTTTGTTGAGCACGAGTTCCTTGTCTTGATTTTAAAAAATTTTAGTCCTTGGTATTTAGAGAGATGTCCTAGAATGTGACTGATGCTGATCTTAATAAGAATCAGACTATAGTGTTTGTTTGGAAGGAGTGTAACAGGAAATGAGAAGTTACAGGTAATTCAATAGCTCCAGAAATCAAAAGCGTTTCTAGGAATTGAGATAATCCATGAGCAATGGTAAATAATTTCACTCTGCATTTCTTAAGTCTCAAGATGTTTGCTTTCAGAGATACGAGGTTATCTCTGGTGATTTCTACAAATACTAAAGGAGCCTTATAGCAAAAAAAAAAAAAAAAAGTGATACTTAGCAGACTGATTTACACTGGCAAAGTAAGCATGTTTCAGAAAAAGTCACCTCAACAAAAATTATTAGTGCAGTTAATGGGACAAACTGTAATTCATTAAACAAAAGATATTTCAGAAAAGACAGAAGGGCTCTTGGTCTGCCCTGTTCACAGCTGCACACCAGCCCTAGATGGGGCCAGGCTGGCCCAGAACAAGGGGTGAATTAAAATCTGGTTGATCATCAGGCAGTATTATAGGTCTGGGGCCATATATCTAAAAAAAATCATCTAGAACTCCACACCAAAAGAATCCTAGACCAAGCCCCAGGCGAGAGTACACTGCAGTGTCCTTCCCTGACAGGCAGAGGGGACAGACCTCCTTCTAGTTCCTTGGGCTTCCTTTAGGGGACACAACTGGGAAGGACCCAGCTGCACAGGGAGTGCACCTTATCCTCTGTTCTTGATAATGATTCTGAAACATCACTTCAAATGGCAGAATTAAGACACAGGTACATAGTTCGTTTTGTTTCTGTTTAAGGGAAGTGCACAAAACCTCAATTTGGAGAACTGAATGACAGGGACAGCTGTCTCATAAAGAGTTACATACACAATCTCCCTCCCAAGCATATTCCTTGCTACTCGTAGCCACACTCCTTTTAGGGATTAATATATTCATATATTTCTGACTCTCCCAAAAGGCAGCAAATGAGAAAATGCCAGGCAAATGGGATTGTTTCTTACTAAGTGTACAGTTCTCACTAGTGCAAATGAAAACGTTTTCTTATATTTATGGAGTCCCTACTCTGTGGCGGGCCCTGCTCTAGGCTCTGAGGACATCATAAATTAGTTAAGTACTGGTGAAAAACAGAGCGGGGATGTGGGACAGAGCTGCCAGAGCTGGGTGGGTAACAACTGAGAATACGAGTGAGCAGGGATGGCAACCTTTGCATGGAGCGCTGAAAAGCACAGACACCTGTTCAGGGCTTTTATCTGCTCTGTCTTCATGGTGTGATTCTTTAGAATGAGCAATAGGAAGGAGTGCATCCACATTCTCAGGAAGCACGGCATAGTGCAAGGGTGGCTGCAACAAGGTTGTTCTGTGCCAACTGCTTGGGAAACTTACTCTGGATTTATTTCTATTCAAAACCACTTTGTCTGAAAGATCCAAATACATACTGCTTCCAAAAAGTTTGGCCCAAAGGTTTTTAGGTCTGTTACAATAACTGCTTCTCTCCCCTTTGCCCACCAGCATTGTGCCTGGGATTCTTTCTTATACTACGGGGTTAAAGAGTCAATCATCCTGGCATTTATTAACGTGTTACCTTTTTCTGCATAATTCTCAGCTCGTCACTCAAGTTGTTATTCACCTTCATTAGCTGTTGTATCTTGGCCTCAGAAGCCACTAGAGCGTTTTTGACCTCCATAAATTCCTGCACAGTGACTGGTCCATCTGATAAATCTGAATCTAGGCTCTAAAAATAAATTGGGGAAAATGTTCACAATCTGAGATGATGATAACATTCAAGACTCACAGCTAAAGAATTTCAAATTCTGACCATGCCAGTTGGACTGCAAAGTTAATCAAACCAAATCAAGGCTTCTGGGAGGAATGCAAAAATAAAGCATAAAGGTAGGGTTACTGTAATACCTGAAAAGTTAAATTAGAGTCAATATTTTCTAACAGAATAGGGAGTGCGGCCACAAATCTAGTCTGACGAGGACTCTCGGTGCATTTGTCTTGTATTCCCTGCCTTTCTCTTGCTCCTTTTTCTTTTTTTAAATTCGTTCTCTCAGTAATTCCTTCATTCCAACCTATTTGTATTGAGCATCCGGCAATGTTCTAGGGACTTGGGATATATAAAAAAAGAAAATAGACAAAGATTCCTGCTTCCATGGGGTTTACACCCCAGAAGAGTGGGAGATGGACAAAATAAAAATAAGTGACTATGTAGTATGATAGCAGGTGACAAATGCAATGGAAAATAGAGAAAATGAAGCGGGGTGAGGGGCTGGGGAGAGAAGTAGGGGTGAAGGTGGGTGCCTTTTAATGAGACAGGTGGGATAAGCCTTTGGGTAGGTGAGACATGAGTAACAGCTGGAAGGACATTAGTCCAGTGGCTGTCTGGAGGAACGTTCTAGCCAGCAGCAGAGCTTAGCTAGAGGCAGCAGGTGTGCAAGGCAGAGAGGAGGACGCCAGTCAGTAGGATCCCGTCATGACTTTGGCTTTTGCTCTGAATCTGGTGCTTCTGGGGACACTGGGCAGGGGCGTATCAGATGGGACGAGTGACTCTTGCTGTCCCTCCCTTACTCCCTGTATCTACTGATGGCACTATCCCTCTTGCAGTCATGTGAGCTGGACAACTCTGGACACATCTTCTGTAAGTCTATGTCCCCGCTTCAAACATTCGAACTTATTGCTGAGACCTCTTTATCTGTCTTCCTGTTTGTCCATTCTCAAATGTCTGCTGAGCTCCTCTGTGGGCCAGATCTGAGGCGAGGTCCTGGGGACTCAGCAGCAGGTGCACCAGCAGGCCTCCACTGCCTTCTCCTTGGGCCCACACTCACTCGGCTACTGTGACTTCCCTTCCATCTGGACCCTTTCAGCACAGGCTCCAGGGCGGCCTCTCAGCAGTACCCCAACTGGGTTTCCTTCCTCTGCTCTCTGACCTACCAAGAACAGTTCTCCCCAAAGAGAGGAACCAAAATTACTGACCATCGCCCTCCTGCCCTTCCTGGGCTCTACACTGCCTGCCAAGGTGTGGACTCTTCTGTCTGACGTCACGCTCCTCCAGGATGTGACCCCCGGCCTCTGCTACAGCTGTGAGTCCCACTCCTTTTAGGCTGTCTCCACACATGAGCGGGTTGTATCAGATGCCCTCTTTTACCTTCTCTCTGCCTAGACCACCCTCCCCTGCCTCTCCACATACCTAATCCCATGCATCCTTTAAGGCACATGTTGACAGACATCCCACTTACACAGCCCCCCCTCCTGCCCCTCGAGACACTTGTTCTCGACAACAAGCTGGGTCTCCTCTCACACCCCTACCCTCTGCTTTCGTTTGTTTCTTATGACATGTATCCCTTTGTACCTCTGACTGCAGTTCTCTTTCCTACTAGGCAGGGACAGCCTCACAGGAAAGGGACTAGGCCTCATTTGGGAGAGTATGATCCAGAGAAGGCACTTGGTAAACATTTGCTGAAGGAATAAAACACATCAGCCCCTCCTCACAAGTTTTATAAAATCACAGCTGAGGTATGGCTGTGATTCAATCAACTTAGGGACACAGGACCTCCTATTTTAAAACGATTTACCTTGCTGGCCCAAGCTAGTAGTAAACCCAACTTTATCTCCAGAGTACTTTTCACAGTGGTTTACAAATAAGGCGATTTTGTAGGAGGAAAGATTCCAAAAAGAAACACATTCTCCCTTTCTGTGTGCAACAACATGTCACCTCACCTTCTGCCTGTTTGCTTTGCTCGCAGTAGCTTCCAGATCTGTGTCTTCATCTGAGGCCACGCTGTCATAATCTGGCTGCTCATTGTCTTGACTCTCAACGCTGTGCTGCTTACTGATTGTTTTCAGTATGAGCTCCACATTGTCTATTAATAGAAGCAAATTAACTTTTCTTCAGGCTTAAAAAAACTGTTTCCCCTAAAATCCACTGGGAGGATTTTCGGGTTTAGCCATTTAAAGACTAAAAGAAAATGACAGAAATAGCCATGTTATATTCACACCAATACAGGAATCATAGAGCAAGTTATCAACCAGAGGGTCTACTATCACCTGCAGCGAGGCATTTCAGTGTCCCTCTGGATCACTCACCAAATGTGGGCAAATTAATTAGGTGGTTTGCGAAAGTGCTGCTCAGATTGAGGAGGTAGGTTCCTGAGTTTCTCATCATTGGAGGAGACAGAGTATAGTTCCAAATCAGGGAACTAAAGTCATAACTAATATAAAATTAACTGTGATTCAATTTCAACTATAACTTGTTTACAAGGTAATGTCACTGAAAGGAGACTGCTAAAACGGAGCCTAGAAGCTTGGTGCTCAAAGAACAGGCGTGCTGGCATTTAGTTGGCTGACTGCCAGAGAGAAAGGGGAAAACAGAACAACCCACTGGACACACACATGCACACAAGGAAGGTATGGTCTACAGGGGAGCAGGGATGATTCCAAAGGCTCTCACACATTTTGAATAAAGGATTTCACAAATTATCTAAGTCTCTCCAATTTCTCTGAGGCAACTAACTCAAGCTGACCTCTGATTTCCAATAAGGAATTTTAATTTTTCAAATTAGTATTTAAAATGCATGTATCATCTGATTTACAGAAGTAATACTCAATACAGAAAATCTGAGGGGTGCTTGGATGGCTCAGTCATTAAGCATCTGCCTTCGGCTCGGGTCGTGGGCTCCCAGGGTCCTGGGATCGAGCCCCGCATCGGGCTCCTTTCTCGGCGTGAAGCCTGCTTGTCACTCTGCCTGATGCTCCCTCTGCTTGTGTTCCCTCTCTCACTGTGTCTCTGATAAATAAATAAATAAAAGCTTAAAAAAAAAAGAAAATCTGAAACTAATGGTAATCAATCACAGCCATTGATTTGTTTTGGTCTATACCTTTCCAGTCTCTTCCCTAAACATACAAAGAGTCCACGTCATCACTTGCAGGCGGTATGGTACACAGAGCTGCCATGACGACTGAATTAGCAAACCCTGAAGCACTGTTCCGTGGGGAAAACAGGGCAGGTCCCTGCCGGCCTTTGCTCATAGCACTTTTGTTATAGCCAGTCAGCACAGAGCCTTACTTTACGTGTGCCTCTGTTTAGACGCCACTGTTTAAAAACACATTTATTTATTTATCTGAGAGACAGAGAGTGAGAGAGCATGAACAGGGGAGGAGCAGAGGGAGAAAGTCTTTCAAGCAGACCGCGGAGTCTGACATGGGGCTCGAGCCCACAACCCACGAAATCACGACCTGAGCCAAAACCAAGAGTCGGACGCCCAACTGACTGAGCCACCCAGGCGCCTCCCTGTTCAGACACCTTTAATATACATTGTTGATTCGTTAACATTGAACTCACAGCCAATAGCACTACAACTCATGTTTGAGTAAAGCTTATCTAACACAGGTATTTTCTCCATAAAAGGCACAACACAGCCTTCTTGTGCTAAGGAGCCCCAGACAGCACTTCAGCACTACACTTGGGGGCCAATTTAAACAGCAGAATCATCAACAAGAAGCACAAAAATATAAAAACATGGTACTAAGTAGACCTAAAAAGGACACTTGTTAACAGCATGACAGTTGAGACAAAAAGGCATACAAATGGCCTTGTTCAATTTCAGCTGCGAACGTGTGTTTTGATTGACTCAAATTTTTTGCCTCTCTGCACATGTCTACAAGTTACCATGAAAGTTCTGATTTCGAGATTATAGATAAGTTTTAGTGAATAGATGAATTTGCAAATATGGGATCTGCAAAAGATGAGGACTGATTATGTATTTACACAGTACTTAATGTGGTATATTTACTTGTACATATATGTGTGTATAAATGTTTTCCTTACAAAATAGGGACTAAACTATTAAACTAATTTATTACTTTATATTATGTCATTATATGTTCATTGGGAAAAAAAGTCTGCACTATTCAAATACGTGATTCTCACTACTCTATTATTTGTTTCTAATGTTTTCAGTGTTACATATACATATAACATCTCTGATCATTTCCCCTCTAATTAACTAGAAATAGAAATACTAAATCAAAGGGTATGTACATTCTGAGATTTCAAATTTATGTATGGACCCTTATCACTGCACCTTCACCAAAATTTAGTACATTGTCTTAGAATTTGCTTATTCCTGGTTGAACCAGTAAAATCAAGAACTAATGTCAGTTAATGATTACTGTCTTTGGGGAATACTATGCTAACTGAAAACAATTTTTATGGTATGTATTTCTTCTGTTTTATAATTAAAAATGCATTACTTCTATAATTAGGAAAAAAAAGAAGAAGAAGTATGGAAGAGCCAGGACGCTGAGCTACTAAACTAGACTCAACAGGGCACCTTGGAAATAGGGCTTGGTGTTCTCTACAATTTTAAACCACAATAATTCTCACCACAGACATCTCAAGTTTATAGTAACAAATTTTCTTATTTAGAGCTCAGTTCTGTATGTAAGCAACAACAGGTAAGCTGAAGTATCAGTCAAGAGGGCTGATTTTTCTTCTGCCCTCTAATAAGACCTAAGTCAGACTTCTGGGTTAATTTCAGGATGCAATTTTATAGGAAGATAGGTGATCTAAGAGAAAAAAACATATACTGGATAAATGTGAATAGCAGTTAATAAAACTGAAATATTTATAATTCATCAGGGCTCAAAAAGGTAAGTTTTTCATGATGACTGCTTTAATTAATTTATAATTTTAAATTTAATACCTGTGTTGAGTTTAGAAGTCCAAAGAAGCAAATTTTAGCAGCTTGAAACAGTTACCTTTTGAACTAGAAAGAGGACTGCCTTGCTGTCTCCTCTTGGCGTCACTGAGAATGTCGATGACCAGTGTGGCAAACTCATGGGCATTAAACCGAGCGAGTTTCTGTCTGCCCTGAGAGTGAGAAAATAATTGGAAATATTCCCAAATGTGAAAATATAGGCGTAGATATTCACATAAAACCAATCACGTTAGTGCTTTTTATGCCCGGTTTTCCCTAAAGCTGACATGGCATCCCAGGCTCAGAAACCTCTCTGTGAGGCGTGTAGGATTGCTGTTAATTATGTAGCATCTTATGAGCTGAACATCAGTGATGCTTATTTTACGATGACCTGTTACTATGATGAAGAGTCTGATGCACCTGTTTATGTCCCCTTTTTCCAAGACCAAGCAGAAGTGAAGAGAGCACATGCAAAGCAGTTCATAAAATACCTAAAAGAGCGTCAGAGTAAAATCTGCCTTCCGGTGACTAAGAGGCCTGACAATAGAGTACTGGGGAACTGACCTACAAGCTATAGTGACTGCTCTGGAGATGGAAAAAGAGTTACACAAGCACCTACAAGAGCTGAAGAGCTTGGCTTCTAAGAATAGCGAAACTGATCTCTTAGAATTCCTGAAAAAGTTCTTCGTTCAACAGAAGAGGAACATAAAGTATCTGGAATACCAGCATAGCTATCAGAAGGAATTAGAAAGGCTGACTGCGGAGGAAGGCACATCTGAAGAGCCTGTGGAAGCATCAGGCAGAGGTTTAACATCTGAAGGCAAGACAAGTCCTCCATTGCTGTAGTTCCCAAAGGGAGCTACTTAAGAATCTTGATCTCTATTTGACAGAAGACTGCTTTCCTTTTAATCTAGTATCCCAATCTTCACTGTTATGCATGGAAATAAATTTGGTTTTGCATTACAAAAAAAAAAAAACAAAACCAATCACGTTGTTGTCAGACTTGAGCAAGACTCCCAAGCAAAGACTTCTAAGCATGATCAGAATACCACCGCAGTCTAGGGTAGGCACACATCAACGTTTTCCTTGCAAACAAGGCAGAGCCATCTACATAAGAGAACTAGATTAACACCTTGCACATTTATTTTTGTGAACAAAACCAAAATGTTTCTACCTGATGCTTTTTTTTTCCCATTATCAATTCAATTCTGAAGTAGACCCAGTAATGAAATATTGATTTGGAAGAAAATTTTAAAATTTCAAGATAAAGTTATAGCCTAGATGCTGGGACTCCGTCACTATATACAGCTGTTAATCAATAAAAATTAAAAGGCCTTCCCAATTTACTCAACCTTTCTCCTCCTGACAGAGGCTTAGGGTGTTTTTAATGCTTTATTATTTTATACAGTGCTTTGATGAAAATCACTGCATAAACCTTTGTTATTTTTATTTTACTAGCATATATTCCCAAATAAGGATTACCTGTGGGAAAGGATGGACTTAATTTTGAGGCTTTTAAAATCAGTTAACAAATCACTTTTCTGAAGTCTATAGCAATGTAAACTCTTATCTATAGCATAAGAAAGCCCATTTTGCTATATCCTTACCAGCCTGGAGTATTTGATTGATGAAATTTTAATGAATGCCTTTAGGCTACTTTCTTGGATTACCAGTAAGGTTAACCATTTCTTCACATTTGTAAGCCATTTATATTTCTGTGAATTATTTTATATTCTTTTCATCTTCGATTTACATTTATTGCTTTCCTTATCAATTTCTTGAGTTTTGCGTGTTTGTGTGTGTAGAGGACATTAATGCTTTAATCAATCCAAAACTTTAAAATACCTGTCCTGGGAAAATTAAATACCGTATCAGCCATTCCCAAAATAACACCACTGGTTACTTCTCAGACTCAGCCACTTGCCTGGTTCCGTGTTGAAGAGTACTCAGGATTGACCGGAAGGAAGGGGACAACAGTCGTCTCGGTTACCAGGGTGCTGTGGTTTTGCGTGGCAAGCCAGACTAGCCAGAGGAAAGAGCCAGAGATAGAATCTTATCACCATGGGTGTGCCACTGCTTCTAGGGAGACTCTGGGGAAGCACACTCCGAAACCAACATACACAAAAGTAAACGTCGACAACATGCATCACCAGGGCAGTAGAAATACTGCCCATCAACAACAGAAGCTTGTAAGAGAGAGCCACACTTTCAGTCACCTGCATCGGTCTCTCGCCTGTCAACTTCATCGTACACATCCATGGCAAGTTCTTCAAACAAATGATTACTTAGCTGCAGGTAAAAAAAAAAAAAAAAAAAAAAAATTAGGAACACAAGGGTCAAGGATTAACGCTAGGAGAACGAGTGGGCACTGTGACTTATTCACCCTTTAATCTCCACTGTCTTATCCAAAGCCAGCGCTTAGTAAATACCCACTGTGAAACAGACAATAACATTTCCAGAATAGTACGGATCCTCTAGCAGTATCTGCCTCCCACAGCAGCCTCACTCCTTTGTGACAGGCAGACAGGGGTACGCTATAAAGGAGGGCAGAGTCATCTGAAATGCAGGGTCCAGTTCTCCACGTGACATCACCCTTTAAAGCCCCCTCTGTGCTCTTGAGCGTTTGTCAGTGCCCCCAAATACATAGGATCCTAAACCCTTGGTGGGACAGAGATGCCAAAACATGCCATTTGGAGAAGATAAAACATGCCATTGCAGAAACTAACCCCAGTTTTCAGTAAGTCTCTTCTCTATATTCTTCAGAAAGCAGGCCTCCAATCTTGGAAAGAACTCCGCACCCCCCACAAAGGACAGCCTGTCTCATCAGCGCACCGCGCAGTGTCAGCCAACAAAACAGTCTCCATACCCGCTGGCAGCCACTGGGATGGGGAGGACAGTTAGGGTCTTCTTCAATCCAGGTGAGGCTAAGCCTCCACCAGGATAGCTCCAGCTCTCTGCACTTTTTTCCTCATAAAACATACCCTGATGCTTGATGGCTGTCACTTTTTAGTTGACACTGATTTGTTTTATTCCCTACTGTGTTCCTTATGTCCACACAGTACCTGGCACTGAGATGGGGCCCAGTAAATATCCAGTCACACACTGCCCAGAAGCTATTTTATGTGGCAATTTAAAAGGCTGGCTACACAGACCTCGTGGGAGCTTGTTAAGATGGGGACACTGTTGGGTGAAAGGAGGACATAAAATTCTATAATTATGATTGAGCTTCCATTCAAAAAAATGATATGCATATAAAAGGATTAGAAGAAATATATAAAAATATTGAGCCTGAGTCCATTAAGAATATAGTGAATGAATATGATTCCCCTTTGTTCATTTTCCACATTTTCTCTAGTGTGGTTAGTTTATATTTATAATTGAAAATAAACTCTGAGTGCCTTTTGTTGGATAAAGTGATGAGGGATTGGGAACTTGAACTTGCGTCATAAATATCCAGTCTCTTTCCAGTAAGGGGCTACAAGCTAAGGTTATCATTATTCAGTAACTACAATAGCAACACTGACTGAGGGCTTACATCCCAGGCACTGTGCTACTATCATCACATTAATACTCACAAAACCTCTACGAAGATAGGATAACTACTATTATCTCACTTTACAGACAAGGAGATTGAAGCACAGAAGTCAGGAGCTTGCCTAAAGTCACAAAGCCAGCAAGTGATGGACCCAAGATCCAAGTTTAAGTCTCTCCAAATGTTAACACTTACTAATTTAAAAAAATATATTAGTCTTATATTTCTCAGCTTCTCATTAGGGAGGGACAGAGGGAGATATCGTAGGATGAACACTGATGTGGCACCAGTCCAGCTGTCCCCTGTGAGGAGACCACGGGGTGGGGTCAACAAGTAATAACAGCAGCCCATCCTCACTAAGCAGTTCAGATGTGAAGCCGCTGATGGATCAGATCATTAGCCCCCTTTTCCAGGAGAGCACACCAAGGCACAGAGAGGCTAAGGAGCTTGTCAGAGATGAGCTCTAGTCTGACCCAGAGTCCGAGTTCTTGAGAGCTGTACTCAACTCGGTTCCACATATTTATCTAGTGCCTGCCACACGCTAGAAATAGGACAGACCTAACCCCAACTTTCATGCAGCTTTCAGCCTAGCAAATGTAGGTCAAAGGGAGCTTGAGTGTTACCAATAATGTTTGAATTATTTAAAATAAAAATTGGCTTATATACTCTAAGTAATTAAAAGGAAATCACAGACTATTTAGTGCTGATTCCAGAGCTTGTCATCTTAATCATCCTACCATATGACCTCCTTAATTTAAGAAAGGTGATAAAACACACAGACACACAAAACCACAGATACAGAACACAGAGACACCAAATTGCATAAAATACATTTATTTCATATCACAGTTAAATACTAGTAACGATAAATTCATTTTACGTGATATTTAGTACTTAATATTATATGAAGTGCTAGTAAAGTGCTAGTAAAGGGGAGAGGCAATTTCAGAGTCAGGCTTGGGGAAACTCCCACCTACACTGTCAAGGTGGTCAGATTTCAGCTAAATGACAAAAGGGCTGGAAGCTGGGAAAGCAGAACACTGCAGAAAGAGAAGATTCCCAGAGAGGACCTGAAGGTGGCCTCAGAGTGTTAACCCAAAATGAAATAGTTAAAAACATTTGCGCATGTGCACACGCATGCACACTTGCAGGAGGAACCGGATGGAAAGCAGGGCAAAAACTGAACGGTGAGCACTGGAGGACACCCTTCAAGGTCACAACAGTAAGTTAAGAATCTTGGTTCTGATCCAGAGAGCTATGAGAACAGCCTGAGGCGGGCAATCTGGTGGTTAAAGCGGCTGGGGAAGCACCCCGGTGAGGCCTCATCTGTGGGGACCAAACTAAGAGGAAGTGTGCCCAGAGAAGCTGCTCTGTCGGGGCCCTGACTGGGGCTGAGATGGGTAGGCTGGGAAGAGGGGCCGAATGGAGGCCGGGCCCTGCAGAACTGGGCGAGCTCTGAGCACGCACCCGGGGCAGGACCACCAGCCCTTGATAACAAACACTTAAAAAGCTCTGAAGGACAACATGGGCTATGCAAAACAGTGACGGTGGTGGCCCGATTCCAAATGACAGCACATAGATCTGCGCCACTCACTACTCCAACAACAGCTCGTGTCTTTCCCTAGGTACCGGAAGGCATCCCTAAAAGTGCGTCCCATTCTTTTACATTGAGAGAAACTAGGGAACCCTCAGGAGGAGAAACAACTCTCTCACGTCAAATGCACAGTCTTCGCTTTCAGAATGACAGAGAAAAACGCCACCACCTGAAGCAGAGCCGATAAACTGGATCTACTAAACTTACAAATAGTACTTTCCGTCTTCTTCTCTATGTACTCAACGCTCTGCTTTGGATTTTATAACATCCCAGAGTATGAAACTAAGTCATCTGGTGCGGCAGGTAATGGGCTGAGGACAGGTATTATTAGCAGGATGCACGGTTTCCCACACTGAACTTCACTAGGAAACAGAGATACTCACGGACTGAAGTTTCTTCTTAGCAGCTTTTGCCAATTCAGACAAATCCAGGCTGCTAAGAAAATGTACAAAACTAATAAGCAAATAAATAAAAACCATTTTTATGAACTCTGTAGAACATTAAGATAGCCAAAGCATCAAGACATTAATTAACAGTTCAGGGACATGATCAGAAACAAAAATTCTATAGCCCATTAGAGTTAGCGAGAAAACTTTGAACATAAGAACTTGTAGCTTTTAGAAACATCATAGTCATGTAACATGGGACAGAGAAAAATAATCACTGAATAACTAAAAGACAAAAACTACTGATGGTTCATCCCCCGGCCCTTTATGTGAGAAGTCACAATTCGTGATTAAAAAAAAAAAAAAAAAGCATGACAGAAGGAAATATGAAAAGGGCAGAATGTGAAAAACCAGAATGGCAAGATTACATCTGGAATAGCAGCTATCTGTTTCATAAACTCTTGACAGTATCTGTGCAAAGGTAATTGGATAAATAAGGTTTTAAAGTTCATCCCTGCAGCTGTGAACTCAGCTAACCTCACAGACCAGGGGTCGGCAGATTATAGCCCATTTCTTTGTTCAGCCCATGAGCTATGCATGGTTTTTATATTTTTAAGTGGTTTGGGGGAAAATAACCCCAAAGCAAAAGAAAAATATTTTATAACATAGGAAGAATTATATGACATTCACATTTCAGTGCCCAGAAATGGAATTTTCTTGCAACTGATACACCCTTCATTTACATAATGTCCACAGATGTCTTCATCTACAACTGGCAGAGTTGAGTAGTTGTGACAGAGGCTATATGGCCCACAAAGCCTAAAATACTTACTATCTAGCCCTTAAAAATTCTGCCAATCCCTGTTACAAAGAATATCCTCTCTTACAATACAGAAATATTCTGTGATACAACCTATAGACACAATATACTGTCACAACTGGCTAAAACTGTGACAATATCACTAACTCCAATTTTACTTGTAAATTTGTTACTTGTACTCTTTTAAACTTAAGTTTTACATGGTGGTTTACTTACAGCCGTCTTATTTCCAAATTGTATAGCCATAAAAGAGAAAAATGTATGGGCTTTGTTAAATACAAAGTATAATACACTTAAAACACTATACAACCAAGGAAATAATCGTGACAGATAAAATTGATTGGTATTTCAATGGCTTACCTGTCTGCCATTTGAGGTATTATAAAGTGCTGTCCATTTTTGTGATCTGAAACAGAAATCAAGCCAAAGTTTTGTTTATATAAATATTGGTAAGATCGATAAAGGAACACCACCATAATTTTTTCAATTTATGTTTGGCAATTAGTAGTTTCCCATAATTATGAATTATTGGGGGGGGGACAGAAGTTGCAAATTGGCTACAAACTCCTAAGACCTGGCTAGTAGCGAGAATCATATTCCCATTTTTCTTCTGCTACAAAGATCCAGACGTCATTAAACAAAAAGACTGTGCTCTAACCCTACATTTCCATTCATTCCCAGTGTAACTGATGATCTTCAGTCATGGACAAAACTTTTAGGGAGCTAAATTAGCTGAGAGCAGGCTTTTATCAGCTCTCCATGTGGGATGGGGGAGCACCCTTGGGCTTTGGTGGCTCACCTGCAAATTAATCAATTAGCATAAAACCATCAGGGCTGGGGCAAGTGGTCCTGGCAGATCTGGGTGGGGTTGCCTTCTCCTACAATGCTTACTGACCCAGTCCCAACCTAGCTTCTTGGAGGTTGTTGATCACATGCCAATGAATAAATAGGCATTATAAACATTCACATATAGGTTTTTGTGTAACCATCAGTCTTTATTTCTCTTGGATAAATACCCAGGAGTGGGACTGCCGGGTCATGTAGGTATTAGGTAAATGTGTATGTAACTTGGTAAGAAACTACTAGACTTTTTGGCAGAGTAGCTCTATCATTTTGTTTTTCAGCCAGCAATGTAAGAGTTACAGTTGCTTCACACCTTCCCACTTGTGTTGTCAGTTTCTTTGGCAGGTTTTTAAATTTTAGTCATTTTAATAGGTGTGTAGTGGTGTCTCATTGTGCTTTTAATTTGCATTTCTCTAATGGCCAATGATGCTGAGCATCTCACTTCATGTGCTTATCTGGCATCTGGATATGGTCTCTGCCCAGTTTGTATTGGGTTGTTTGTTTTCTTACTGTTGAGTTTTACGTATTTAGGTATAAATATTCTGGACCCAAGTCCTTTGTTGGACATGTGATTTCCTAATATTTTCTCCCAGTCTGTGGCTTGTCTTTTCACTCTCTTAATTGCAGCATTTTGATGAAATCCAATTTACCAGTATTTTCTTTTACGGACTGTGCTTTTGGTGTTACATCTAAACATTTAGATCTATGATCTATTTTGAGTTAGTTTTTATACCAGGTGGGAGCTACTGAAGTTTGTATTTCTGCACATGGATGTCCATATACTTGAAAGACTTTCTTCCTCCACTGAATTGCCTTTGCAACTCTCAAAAAATCAACTAAACATATTTGTGTGGGTCTATTTCTGGATTCTCTCTACTGTTTCATTGACTTGTATGTCTGTCTCTTCTCCATAACCATGGTCTTGAGTTCAGCAGAGCTTTACAGCGAGAGTTAAAATTGGGTGGTGTGATTCTGCGCACATTCTTCTTTTGCAAAACAGTCCCATTCTAGTTCCTCTGCTTTTCCATGTAAATTTCAGAATCAGCAAATCTATGTCCACAAGAAACTCCTTTGAATTGCATTAATTTTACAAGTCAATTTGTGGAGAATCGACTCTATTGAGTATCCCAACCCATAAACACAGTTCTCTTCCACTAATTCAGGTCTTTTGATTTCTTTCAGCAGCATTTTGTAGTTTTCAGCATGCCGATCCCATGACTATTTTGTCAGATTTATACCTAAGCATCTAATTTGGAACTATTACAAATGGTATTGTTTTTCTAGCTTGTTTCCAATCGTCCACTGCTAATCTATGGAAATATGATTTATTTTTTATTGTTTCCCTTATACTGTGCAACCTGGCTAAACTCAGTTATTAGTTCTAAGAACGTTATTATAGATACCTTGGGGTTTTCTACATTGAAACCATCTTATTTATGATTAGTTGTATCTCTTCCATTTCAATCTGTATGCCTTTTATTCTTCTTCCCTTACGGCACTGGTGAGGATTTCCAGTGCAATGTTGAATAGGAATGGCCTTGTTCCTGATATTCAAGCAAAAGCATTCGATGTTTCATCATTAAGGATGATGTTAGCTGTGGGCTTCTACAGATACTCTTTATCAGGTTAAGGAAGTCCCTTCTAGTCCAAGTTTGCTAAGTTTTTTCTTATCATGAAGGAATGAATGCTGAATTTTATTAAATGCTTTTTCTTCATCAACTGGTAAGACTGATGGTTTTCTTTTTCTAGTCTGTTAATATGATGAATCACATTGATTTTCACATATTAGTTTTAGCATCTGGAAACCCTACTTGGTTATGATATATATATCATATATATATGGATTCAATCTGTTAACATTTTGTTGAGGATTTTGGTGTCTATGTTCACGAGGGCTATTTTTTTGTGCTATCTTTGCTGGGTTTGGTATCGGGGTAATGGCCTCACAAAATGACTTCAGAATGTTTCCTACTTTTTTATTTTCTAAATACCATATAGAATTGATGTTATTTCTTCAAATGTTTGGTAGAATAGTCTCATTTTATGTGCAAAACTTGAAATGCAAATTCCTAACACTAAGAACCATATTTGCAGGGGGCACTTGGGTGGCTAAGTCATTAAGCGCCTGCCTTTGACTCATGTCGTGATCCCAGGGTCCTGGGATCGACCCCCACATCAGGCTCCCTGCTCCACGGGAAGCCTGCTTCTCTCTCTCCCACTCCCCCTGCGTGTGTTCCCTCCCTAGCTGTCTCTCTGTCAAATAAATAAATAAAATCTTAAAAAAAAAATCATAATAGCAAAGCTAGCAAATCACGAGTCATAAAACTTATCTGTTGAACTGTTACATGGTAACACCACTTCAACTAGTTCACAGTACTACCCGTGAAGTCATCTGGGTTGGGGTTTTCTTTCTTTCTTTTTTTTTTTTTAAGATTTTATTTATTTATTTGACAGAGACAGAGCGAGAGAGGGAACACAAGCAGGGGGAGTGGGAGAGGAAGAAGGCCTCCCGCGGAGCAGGGAGCCCGATGTGGGGCTTGATCCCAGGACCCTGGGATCATGACCTGAGCCGAAGGCAGATGCTTAACGAATGAGCCACCCAGGCGCCCCTGGGTTGGGGTTTTCTTGAACGGAATATTTTAAAGTACAAATTCAAATTCTTTAAAATATAAGATTATGTATTTACATTATCTCTTTCTTCTTGGGTAGGTGGTTGGTAGTTTGTGGCTTTCAAGAAATTGGTTCATTTTATCTAAGTTGTCTAATTTGTGTGTACAGTTATTTATAATACGGCTAGACATTTATCAATTCATTGACTTTTTTTCAAAGAATCAGCTTTTGGTTTCATTGATTTCTCTCTGTTTTCCTTTTTCAATTTCATTGATTTCTGCTCTTATCTTAATTTCCTACCTTCTGCTTGCTTGGGTTTATTTTACTCATCTTTTTGGATGAGTAAGCAGTAAGAAATTCATAGTTTCTTAAGGCGAAAGCTTAGGTTGAGGATTTGAGATCTTTCTTGTGTTCAAGATTTTTATTTATTTATTCGACAGAGAGAGAGAGCAAGCATAAGCAGGGGGAGCGGCAGGCAGAGGGAGAAGCAGGCTCCCCGCTGAGCAAGGAGCCTGATGTGGGACTCGATCCCAGGTCACTGGGATCATGACCTGAGCGGAAGGCAGATGCCTAACCAACTGAGCCACCCAAGCGTCCCGACATTTCTTGTGTTCTAATGTAAGAATTTAATACTCTAAAATTTCCTCTAAGCATTTGCTTTAGCTGCATCCCATAATTTTAGTATGTTGTACTTTCATTCATCTGAAAATATTTTCTAATTTCCCTTGAGATTTCCTCTTAGACCCATGGATTATTTTTTTTTTTATTTTAAAGATTTTATTTATTTATTTGAGAGAGAGAATGAGAGAGAGAGAGCACATGAGAGGGGGGAGGGTCCGAGGGAGAAGCAGACTCCCCGCTGAGCGGGAAGCCCGACGCGGGACTCGATCCCGGGACTCCGGGAGCATGACCTGAGCCGAAGGCAGTCGCTTAACCGACAGAGCCACCCAGGCGCCCAGACCCATGGATTATTTAGAACTGTGTTGTTAATTTCCAGGCATTTGAGTATTTTCCAGTTATAGTTTTATTATTTTTTACTAGCTTAATTCCATTATGGTCAGAGAATATAATCTGTAAGATTTTAATTCTTTTAGATTGGCTAAGCTTTGTTTTATAACCCAGGATATGGTCTATCTTGGTGAATGTTCAACGTGTACTTGAATGTGTATTCTGACAATATTGGGTAGAGCACACTATAAATGTCAACTAGACGCAGTTGGCTGATGGTTTGGTTTCAGTTTGCTATTCTTGCTGATTTTCTTCTTTTAAATTTTATTTTATTTCTTTTAATAAGTCTCCACGCCCAATGTGGAGCTTGAACTCATGACCCCGAGATCAAGAGTCACATGCTCTACCAACTGTACCAGCCAAGTGTCCCATATATCCTTGCTGATTTTCTATCTACCAGTTCCATCTATTACTAAATGAAGACTGCTGAATATCCAAGAATTGTGGATTTAACCTTTTCTCCTTTTAGTTCTATCAAAATTCGCTTCATGTATTTTGAAACCCTGTTGCTAGGTGTGTACACATTTAGAATTGTTACATCTTGGAAAATTGACTCTTTCATCACCAAGTTATGTCCCTCTCTAGCCCCGCTAATTTTCTTTGCCCTCAATGTCTATTTTGTTTGATATTAATATAACCATTTTAGCTTTCTTTTACTGTGTTTGCAGGATATATCTTTTTATACTTTTCTGCTTTTAACTTACCTCTATCGTTATATTTAAAGTGGGTTTCTTGTAGACAGCATATATTTATTAGGGCTCATTTTTTTGTCTTAAATCCGTTCTGACAATTTCTTTTTATTTGGTACATTTAAGATCATTAACATAACAATGTAATTATTAATATGTTTGGATTTAGTCTGATTTTATTTAGTTTCTGTTTGGGCCTCGGGTTTTTGTTCCTCTTTCTCTCCTTTCTCTCTTTTTTTGGAATGTTTTGAAGTATCTTTTGTTATTTGAGTAATCTTTAACTCTCATTTTATCTCTAGAGATTTTGACTACCTATCATTGTATAGTCTGTTTTTAAGAGTTGTACTATGCATTATAGTACATGCAATCTTTTAGTCTACTTAGAATATTTCACCATCTTGAGAATGTAAAATCCTCACCTCCATATTTCTTTTACCTGCTCCCCTTTTTATGTCATCCTTATCAAACATATCACACTGACATATGCTGAAAACCCCACCAGACAAGCATTAAACTGTCTCATATCTCAAAGGACTTAGGAGGAAAACTGTCTATTATATCTATCCAGATATTTAACATTTCAGTTGCTCTTATTTCACTCCTTAAGTTCCAGATTCCCTCTGGTATCATTTCTCTTCTACCCAAAGAACTTTCTTTCACATTTCTGTTAGAAAAACTAGCTCCCTTCAACTTAAAATGTCTTTATTTTGCCTTCATTCCTGAAGGCTATTTTCACTGGAAGAGGAATTCTGAACTGATAGTTTTCTTTCAGGACTTTAAAAAATTGTTCGATTTCCTTTTCAACTCCACTGTTTCCAATTAAAATCCACAGTCATTCAAACAACTGTCTTTTCATATGTTGTCATTTTTTTTCCTTGGCTGCTTTCAAATGTTTTGTCTTTGGTTTTCAGCACTTTGATTTTCATGTGTCTGAGTAAGGATTTCATTGAGTTTATCCTATTTGGGATTCTGAGCTTCTTAAATCTGAAGTCTACGTCTTTTGCCAAATTTAGAGTTTTGAACCCATGTTTCTTCAAGTATTTTTTCTGCACCAAGCTTTCTGATCTCTTTCTGGGAGTCTGAGGATACAAACATGACCTTCTGATATTGTCCCATAGGTCCCTGGGCTCTGTGTTCAGTTTCTTTTTCCTCCTACTCTTTCTTCTCTCTGTTGCTCAAACTGGATAATTTCTAGTGATTTATTTAAATTCACTCTTTTCTTTGTCATCTCCAATCTGCTATTAAGCCCATCCAGTGAGTTTTAAAATTTTAGTTATTGTATTTTTCAGTTCAGCATTTCTTTTTGGGTCTGTTTCTCTGCTGAGACCTTCTATATTTCTATTTGCTTCAAGAACATTCACACTTACTTCTCAAAGCATGATGTTACTATCTGTTTTAGTCTTTGTCTGATAATTCCAACATCTGTGTCATCTGGGGTTGGCATTTGTTGACTACCTGTTCCCCTGCAAGTCTTTGGGATTTTCCTGGTTCTTCTTCTGTCAAGTAATTATAGTTGATATCCCGGACATTCTGAATATTATGTTGTGAGATGCTAAGTCTTCTTTAAATTCTATGGAGGATGTTAATATTTTTCTTTTAGCAGGCAACTGACCAGGTTAGGCTCTGCCTCCTGGGCCAAGTGGTGAGGGAATAGATAAATAAAAGCAATCAGGATTCTCCTCACGCTTTGGTCAGAGATCCAGGCAGCTGTGCTGCCACTGCTGCAGCCACAGGATTGCCTAGGGGCTAGGGTGGGGGAAAAGGAAGGAAGAGGAAAAAAACCCCCAGGGGAATCCCCCAATTCTCTGTCTGTAGGATCCCATTTACTGCTCCATAGACCAGAGAGAGAAGGCTTCTTTGCACCTGCTATGTAGTTCCAGATTTCAGGCTGTCACGAAGGCTGTATCAGAAGTAAAATAAACAGGACACTCACCACCAGCTTGATGGTACTTTGAGTTCCCTAATCCACCAGGCAGAGTCCTTAGATAGCTACTCCATGCTTTTGGTCCAGGGTTTTTCATTTTATTTAGTAGGAAACAAAGGGTGGGATGTGCTTATCCCATCTCACAGGGAACTGGAATCACACCAGAGGCTCTTAACTCCATCATACAACCGGGTTAGGGAACCACTGTATGGGTGTATGTGGATATTTTAATTAGGGATTGGTAAACCTTCTGTAAAGGGCCAGACAGTAAATATTTTTTGCTTTGTAGCCATATAGTCTTTGTTGCAACTACTCAACCTTTTTTTTTTTTTTTTTAAAGATTTTGTTTATTCATTTGACAGAGAGAGACACAGCGAGAGGGAACACAAGCAGGGGGAGTGGCAGAAGGAGAGGCAGGCTTCCCAAAGAGCAGGGAGCCCAACGCGGGGCTCGATCATGACCTGAGCCGAAGGCAGACGCTTAACGACTGAGCCACACAGGCGCCCCTCAACCTACTCTTTCCTTTCCTTCTCTCTCTCTCTCTTTCTGTAATCTCTGTACCCAATGTGGGGCTCAAACTCATGACCCCAAGATTGAGTCACATGCACTACTAAGTTAGCCAGTTCCGCTCTAGTAGTATGAAAGCAGCCAAACAATATGTAAACAAATGGGCATGGCTATCTTGCAACAAAACTTTAAACAAACAGGTGACAGGCTAGATTTGGCCCACAGACCATGGTTTGCTGACCCCAGTTCTTCATAAATAAACTTGGCTAATGTCAAAGTTCATTTTTGGACTCTTTTCCATTCCTTAGATAGAAGAATTCTTCAAATAACTACGTAAGTTATTGCTCTGCTCTTCCACTCCTAGTCCCATTATGCATAAGAACTATGGTGCACGTTCAATTTTGGTTCAGTTATGCTCTTTGATTCTTGAAATAGTTACTCCTCTGGAGCTAAAGTCTTAAAAACTAAAATTCAAGGAGTTTTGACTGACCTTATACCTTTCACATATAACTGAAAATGCTACAGTTATTTCAAATAAAAATCCTTATTTGCAATTTTCTTAAGGATATGTTAAAGTAGAGATCTTGGGTAACAGTGTTCCAACTTGTTTTTCGAGAGGCTGACTGAAGGTGCAGAGAGACTGCTACCCTTTCACTTACCTGGTTTCCTGCCACAGAGATAGAAGGCTAGTCTGTCAGTCAGCTCATACTGTATTTCTACAAGGCGCTCTGCCAGCTCATGGTGCCCTCCTTGCCTACCAAGAGAAAACAAAGTACCATTTATATTCCTCCCCAGTCACTGGCTCTAGAATAAAAAAGTACAGAGATGGCTTCCAAGACACCTGAGCAATTTACCAAATGTGACTTCTTAGAATAATCAACCTTTTGTGTGAGGTAAACTGTCATGGTCTACTTTGATTCCCACCTTTATAAACTGTTTTCACAATCTGAACTACCCCCTTCCTTTATTAATTTACAGAACAGAATACTTAATAAGGGAATGAAGGACTTATGGGAGAAATAAAGAATAACTTCATCTAATGACGTAGGAAATAAAACTAATAAATGGTCTAGAGCAGAGGTTCTCAAAAACTAACTAAAGTGCTTTAAAAAACACGTAGATATCCAGGCTCCAACCTTGGGAATTCTGAATCAGTAAGGATGGGATGAGTGTGAACATCAATATTTTGAAGAAGGTCTTTCCCCTAGAGGCTCCTGATACAGCCAGTACGATTCTGGATGACAGTTTAGTAACCACTTCAAGGTCTGTAATTCAGGGAGAGACAGACCAACAGAATGCACACCTCATACTTGTAGCTACTTTCACCTCCTTAAACTTCAATTTATGTAACAGAAAACATGAGGTTTGCCTTTCCTCATTAATGAAGTAAATAGTTAAGCTGCTTTAAATCTTTTTAGTAACCAGGGATATAAATAAATTATCACATTGAGAGTCTATAATATACACAAGGTATACATGAGGAAACTCCAAGGTAAGTGATAAGTACCATGTACTGAGGGCTCTCTTCCCCTTAAAAGCTGAAGTCTATTTTCTGCCACTTTCTCTTCCCACCATTCAAGACACTACAAGATATTCCACTGACCTACCACATATTTGATTTCTGAGATACGTATCTTTTTTCATTTTTTTAACAGCTGTGAAATCAGGAAATATGCTACAATTGATGGTCCATCATCATTAAATCGGCCTAGTTGTTCTCATTTTTAGTGGTATATGAGATAACGTGATGACCTGTACCGTCAGTGGAGTCTCAGATCCAGGAAATACTATATTCCTCAATACCTCAAGATCTTATTATTCCCAGATACACTCTGCTCTATCCAGTAAAGTCCTCTGCTGTGCTGAATATGCCCTGTCCATCTTTCCTTCCTGAACTTAAATCATGCCTTTCTTTTTCACTTAGAATGCCTTAGCTCCTCCTTCACATACCCAAATCCAACCCATTTTTCAAAGATCAACTAAAGAAGTTTCTTACTGACTTAGGCCACAAAGAAGAAACCTTACAAATGCCTTTTAAGACCAGTTATCCTTTTTGGCAATGAATTCCACATTATCTTGCCTCATTTAACTCTTTCATGCATGTATGAATCATCTCCTCCATAAGAGAAGAAATTCTGGGATGGCACAGTTTTGGCATTTCAACCATTTTATCCTCTGCAGAATAGAGTGCTTTGCAGTTGATAAAAAGTTAATCTGGAAAAAGAAGGAAAGATGAACCATCTTCTAACGTTTAAATGATATTCAAGACTAACTCATGGATTTATTTTTCCAGCATTTCACAAAGTTTTTAAACCAAGAAGAAACTTAAAAGGATTTTACGGCAAGCACTCAAACGTCTGCTGCCTAAAACCTAACAATTAACATTTTACTATTACTTGTTTGATTGCCTACCTATCTGTACAGATCTGTTTGTAAGTTCAAGCAATGACTAAACGTATTAAGAAACTGAGAAGTGGGTTTTGCAATTCTTGATACTTGCTTTGGACTCTGCCTATGGCTCAAATGCCATTGCTTTAGAAGTCATATGAAAGACTGGAAGCTAAACACACTCGTTAAGGTTCTGCCTCCTCTGACTTTGCCAGGCTCTGAGCTCATACGGATTTGAAATGTCTTCATCTGCAAAATGATAGGATGGTAAATCCTTAACTTAAAGGGATTAAATGTTAATCATACACAATTTAGCGACCTAACAATGAATCATACCCAGCATAAATAATCCCTAACCAAGGCAGTGACAAGAATCTAGGTCTCTCACCTCGCATAATCCACAGGAGTTTTTCCACTAGAATCCTGTGTGCCTGGGTCTGCTCCATATACTGCCAATAATTCCGCCTGTAAAATCTGACCTGCTTTGGAGGCAACGTGGAGTGGGGTGTTTCCTTTTTCCTGAGAAATATTAATAAAAAGTAGACAAACAAGCAAATTAAAACTAAAGGCTACACAAACACACCCCACTTAGTTTCAATTTAATATCTGAATCAATTCATGCTTTCCTCACAGGGTGAAAGAAGTTGGCTTGTGCTCCTAAAGATAACAGCCTCAAACAGGTTTCGAGATTCCCCGTCCTCACGCTTGAGTGGAGTTGCTGAAAAACACAAACCAAAAAAATATCTGTTAAATGTGTAAAGAATGGTATACCAGAGCTGCTGGCAGGTCATTTTAGTATACGTTATATTAGTAATAACCAATTTTCATTTAGTTTAGTAAGGTGGAAGCAGCACTCTCTCCCTCGCTGGTCACAACTACCCCTGGGCTCTAAGGTGGGGCCAGGTCTACTTTACCAATAAGGAAACAAGGGCTGGGCGCCTGGGTGGCTCAGATGGTTGGGCGTCTGCCTTCGGCTCAGGTCATGATCCCAGGGTCCTGGGATCAAGTCCCGCATCGGGCTCCCTGCTCCTTGGGAGCCTGCTTCTCCCTCTGCTTCTCTTTCTCTCTCTCTCTCTCTCTCTCTCCCCGTCTCTCATGAATAAATAAATAAAATCTTTAAAAAAAAAAAAAAAATGGAAACAAGGGCTGGGAAGGCCGATCCACCCAGATGCATGATTTTTCTAAGTAGCATAACCAGACCTGAAGTGAGAGGCGGTATGAGAAGGTGGGTGAACAGGCTCTGAAGCCTCAAAGACCTGAAGTTCAAATCATACACCTTCAAGTTGTGTGACCTTGTGGAAGTTCTTTAAGCAATCTGAACCTTAGTCTTCTCAGCTCTAAAATGGTGATAACAATGCCACCTATTCACAGGGTTGCTGTAGGGAGTCGATGATAGAACAAAGTGCTTAGCATGGAGCCTGGTACACAGGAAATGCTCAAAGAATACAGCTGCTGTTATTATAATCATTATTATTTGTTGTTATTATTGAACCTAGGGCTTTAGGGCTGCGAATCCCACACTGTGTAAACTACAGGGTTCTGCCTTATAAGCACACCCTCTCCACCATTCTTGGCCTTGTATGTAATACTTTAACGAAGTCTTACAGGGTGGGAAAAAGGCCTGTGTATATCAAATTCTGTACCACTGCAGAGAAGCTCTTACACATGCAGAAGATGAACTTCTTTTCTTCAGGTCTAACCCAGAATTGTCCAAGATGCAATAACCATTATTGTAAGAATAGAGAAATCTACTCCAACATCTATATCCACACCATATTTTTAAAATTAATGTATTTAATATTTTTAAGTTGTGGTAAAAAACCCATGCCAAGCCTTATTAATTAGCAAAAATAACAGTTACATATATTGTGTGTAAAGTTTAAAATTCTGATTGTGAGTGCCCATGCTGTGTGTGAACATTTACTAAGGAGCAGTGCTTTGAAAATAAAGATGCAGCTCTTTGTGCGCAGGTCTGGTTGCCTCAGGCTGTGGGAATGCTGCGGTGCCCATGGGGGCTCCTGCGGCTCCCTCCCCTACACCAGGGGAGGCCACGGCATCCTGTGCTGTCTTTGCACGGCTTCCTGCGTGTAGGCCCCTGGTCCTCGCAGGCTGGTCCACAGCGGCCCGAGGGTGTCTTAAGAGCCCACGGGTGTGTTACTGTTGGATAACGCATGATTATTCTGGAAGCCTAGCTAGGGTGGTGCCCTTTCAGATTAGGCACCGATCTGGTAGCTGAAGGGCTGAAGTTTGGAATTCGCCCTCTGAGAGAGATGCTGTGGAGAGATATCTGTGATGCCTAGGTAATGGCTCCTGCCACTTGAACCTATAGGCTGTGATGAGAAGTGAAGAGCTGCGTCCTTTCTCCCTGGCTACTATGGGTTTTGTTAACGCAGAAGATATCTCCTCTCTGGTGTTGGGCAGAGGAGCTTCCATCTAGCTTTCCTGCATTAACCTGTGTGAGCAGCTGTCAACTTACTGGAGGAAAGAAACTGCCCAGAAATTTTGAGATGCTTAAGTATTTTTAGATCAATTAGACTTCTTTAACATAAATACTTGTTTTTATCAAAAGGATTCCAATAAAATATTTTAAAGCAAAAAATAAAAAATAAAATAAAATAGGGCGCCTGGGTGGCTCAGTTGGTTAAGCGACTGCCTTCAGCTCAGGTCATGATCCTGGAGTCCCAGGATCGAGTCCCGCATCCGGCTCCCTGCTCAGCAGGGAGTCTGCTTCTCCCTCTGACCCTCCCCCCTCTCATGTGCGCTCTCTCTCTCTCTCATTCTCTCTCTCAAATAAATAAAATCTTTAAAAAAAATAAAAATAAAGATGCATATTTTTCATGGCATCTCTCAAAAACATGCAAAGGCCCACATAAAGAAAACCACCTACTCATTTTACAAGTATAATAAAGAATCCCAAGCACTACAGCTTTGAGTCATCCTGCTTCCTGAAGATCCTACTCAGTATGCAGCCCAGAAACCTAAAGAAGTCCTTCAAACTCCCTAGTCCCTTCTAGAAACAAACTCAAGGATGGTTCCTATTTCAAAGTTAAACAAAAAACTTACAGAAATATAATTTTAAAACCATTATCTGAAGAACAAAATCACTTTCTAGATACATACTTATTTTTCCTCTTTGCCCTTTACCTCCACTAACATGAATGGCTGCCATTTGAACTAAAATTAAAGATGAAGCCAATTGCAAAAAAGGCTGTTATTAATTATTTAGGTACAGAAAGTTTTTTTTTTTCTTCCTCAAGTTTTTTTCAAACAAAACAATATACTGTTTCATCCAGCAGTTTTAGGATTTTGAAAGTGTCACCCACCTTGCTAAGGTCTTTGGCAGTCACGCTGTCATCATCCCTGCAAGGCAAGCGATGGACAAACGCTAACATCTGATACTTGGCTCTGATGAATTCCGCTTTATTAGGACTGGTTTGAGGAAAAAAAATGAAAAGAAAACAAAACAGTTTACTTGCAGTTCAGATGTAACATTCCCCATTCTTTAGGCTGTAAAAAGAAGAGGAAGTGACCCGTATCCCCTACTTGAAAAGAAAATGAACAATAGTGAATAAGTTCCAGCAGGAGTTTAAGACCTGAAGTCTCAAAATGTCAATTAGTCATTCTAATGGCCAGGATTGCAGAGTACTTGCTTTTCAGAGCCTCTCTCTTTTCTTTGTAATTTTGTTAATTGACCCAGCAGCCTTGTGAGAAAGCAGCATTACATCCCATCCTACAGGTGAGGCATCAGGCAGACTGGAGCCCAGAGCTGAGATTTCTGGTCTGACTGCCTCTTGTCTGAGCACCTAAGCTTAAATCTGATTACACTAACAGCCTCCAAGCTTTAGTCTCAAACTGGAGAAGCCACTGACTCGTGCTGTGCAACCATGCAAAAGAGATGGTTCTGTGCCCGGCCTTGTTCTGCATATCTAATAGCGAAGAGCTCAATGCACAACTGGAGTGTAACCATCTCCTGTGCCACCCCTTTGGAGGCTGGTCCAAAGTAGCTGCACTCCTTTTAGTGGGCCCCATGGGTTATGAAGAAATAAAAGTATTTATAAACATTCCACTCACTGTACTTTATCCTGTGGATTAGCTTTACGTCTTCCGCTCATAATAGAGGCAGGGTCCAGCAAAGAATGCTCCCATATAGAATTAGCACCATTATTATACAAGGTTTCAACCATCTAAAACCAAGCAGTATAAAATCATATTTTAATTTCTTTCCACAAATATTCACTGGAAACTGTAGTGACTGAACTGGGAAAACCAAGCCCTACTGCAAATATCAGCATGATGGGGATGTCCTACAAATCATTGCTTTCTGATTCTAGAATGAGAAAGATGAACCGTATATGCAGGATTCAGGTCTGACCAGAGGATGGCTAAGTACCTAAAAGAGTTTGATTAAACTGTTCTTACAGATCATGAAGGAAGAGCACTTTGACACTTTGGGGCAGTGTTTCCCAAGCCTGATCATTCAAATACTATTTTCAAGATTCTTAACAACCCATGTACTGTCTAGACTTTCTGCCTAAGATTTTCCTTTAAATCCACTTGCTTTTTAAAAACTTTTACTAGCAATTACAGCCTGATGTGCTAGTTTAAGTTTTCCTATAAACATTAAAATCATGTAACCATTAAAATAAATATTTGAGTATTACCTACATCTGTCTTGAGTGGTTCATGTGCCATACTTTCGGAATTGTTCTTTTAGGGTCAAGCCTGGCATTTTAAACTACTCATCTCTGGACTTTCTTCAGGCCCTATAATGAAATCTGTAAACAGAGACCTGAAAGCAGTAAACACCCACTTTCACATGTGAAGGAGCTGTTAGAAACCTCTGAGCAAAAGTTATTAATAAACCATACTTCCCAATTTCATTTCAAAGCATGACTCCTGACACAGCCCCATCTGTTTGTTTTGCATTGGTGGAGACACTGTCATATCAGAGACCCAAACCCACTTGTTTTGGCTCGCTGGTTTATATAAGCAAGTTTAAGGGACATGTTGAACAGCTGCCACAGATCTAGTAAAATATGTACTCAAGACAAAAGAAGGCGAAACACATGCTTAATTCTGACTTCCAAATAGAACTTGAAGAATGTGCACCCCAAAATAGAAGTACAGGTGACATGACATTCAACCCCAAATAAAACAAAGAGCTCACTTGACGCTCAGCAGGGTGTTGGGCACTCAATTGAAACATGTCAACCCAATTTGGTGTCTAATTGGTAACAAGAATTTCAAGAAAACTTAAATCAGATGTCTCTGAGATTTTTGAGGAGGAATCTCAGTCCATGCTTCCATCAAAGCAGGAAACGTAAGGAAAATTTCCTGAGACTGCAGCTTTCAGAAACATTTATTGTGGTATATGGAAAAGACAGACTGTTTAAAAACAATTTCAGTCCAGAAAGTCAGCAGTGAAACGTTACCAAGAAATTTTAGGAATTATTTTCTATCTATAATTGAACTTTTGGGACAAGATTTATTTGTTAGGAGGGGAAAAAAATCTTAAATGAGGAATTCAGTTCTTACATACAGCACTAATAGGCACGGCACCCTCTGTTCAGGTACGATTCAAACATTTTTGTAAGATTTAAGTATAGTACAAGAAATTTTAGTTGCTAAAACTATGAATCCTAAAAGCTCAAGTTACAAACCATGAGAATTCTTACTCTTTACCTGCAGCAACGTGGGAGGCCACGGTGTGTGTTTAAGATGCCTTACTTGAGAGATGTGGCGCCCTAGGCTCCGATGGACACTGCAGCACTCGTCACATATAAAAGTCCCCCTATTTACTGATGCCCAGGAAGGATCTGGAAGGAAGAATGACATCTCAGTGGCGAGGATACCAGGTGGCTGCTATGCTGCCAAATGGTCAAAGATGACTGAGGTTTGGTTTTTCAAAAAAAAAAAAAAAAAAAAAGACATTTCTGTTGTGTTAGAATGCAAGTCAACATACCAAGCTGGTGAGCCTGTCTGATGATACCACCTATCTTGGCTGATTGGGTACCACATTAATTGAGATTAAACACATGAGCCGAAGCCCTAAATAAGCAGTTGTCTCCTTTCTGGTCCAGGGTCACAGTCTGTAGCCTTAATGTGATCTACCATCTCAGATGCATGCTTCTTCATTCAACATAAGAGAAGCAAACTGAGAGGGTATGGATGAAACATTTCAAACCAATCTCCACAAACAGCAAGATAACATAGCCATGTCAGTGAATAATCCACAAAGCATTATCTAAACTAAATGCTGAAAAGACTGCTATCACAGCAGCTTCAAAGAGGCAAAGATGTAAAATAAAAGTAATATTTGTGGTGCGTGTACAATACTTTTTCCCCCACGAAGTCCCATGGAGCTTCAGCAGACATCCTTTGAGACAAGGAATAATTCGCACTTGGTAAGCAGTGAGAATAATCCACACTGGGCAAGTAAACTGAACACATACTTCGAAATCCCAGATAAAAACAGACTTTCTACATTTCGTCAGATGCACAATGGGGTGACAATAGGTACCACTCAAGCTGCCTGGTCTAAGAGTTATATTTAAAAATTCTTCAATGTCCACAAAAATCTCTAAAATGCATGTACACCATCTTTACCATTAACAGTTTATTCAAATCCTTTCCAACCATATAATGAAAAGTTATGAGATTTCAATCAGAGACAAATCCTGGGAGTCAGAGGGTGTGGTGGTTGAGAGGGTGGCTCTGGAGACAAGCAGTCCAGGGTTGGAAGCCCAACTCTGCCACTTCTAGCACAATGATCTCAAATAAGTTATTTTTTTGAGCATCCTCACCATGGATCAAATGGGAATAATAGCATACCTCAGAGTAGGGGGCATATAAAGGGTAAAGTTCTTTGCATATAGTTAAGTACTCAGTTATGTCAGCTGTTATAACTTTTCTAAATTATTCTCTAAGTACCGTTCGGATATTTTCAAGGGGCCGCTGAAATTCTTGACAACTTGAAGAAGTTTTTGACTGTCAATACTTAAGACATCAACTGTTCCAGGTGAACACTATTACTATACTGAAAAATCTCAAATGGAGTTTTCAGGTAGTTGAGCTCAGAGAACCATCTATTTAAAATGAACTAGATTTGGGGCACCTGGGTGGCTCATTTGGTTTAGTGACCGACTCTTGATTTTGGATCAGGTCATGATCTCAGGGTCGTGGGATCAGGCTCCACACTCAGCACGGGGTTGAGTCCACTTGGGATTCTCTCCCTCCCTGCACGTATGTAGGAACATGCACGGGTGCACACTTGCTCTCTCTCAGAATAAAACAAAACCTTTAAAACCTAGATTCATTAAAAAAAAAAAAGTAAAATACTTGCTAAGATGTGATCATGGTTAAAAGTTTGCCATGAAATAAAACAGAAACAAAATAATTCAATGAAATATAATTCTGTACTACTGTGCTATTCTGAAACACAAGATTGAAAACATCAAGATCAAAGATCCCTGCAAAGATACATAAGAACACTGCTTTTTGTAGTTTGGTACTCATACTACTACTTTAAAAAAAAACTATTTTGAAGCATAGCTTTGGTTTTCACATATCATTCAGAGGATTCACTGTGTTCCTGGAGAAAATTAAATAGAAGTAAGACACATCAAGCAAGGTTCTGAGTTACTTTAACATCATGGGTCAGAATCCCATGGAAAAAATACTAGAATGTTCACAACACAGTAAAATCAAAATTGAGCTCATACGAATGACGATGGGTGAAACCCTTCCAGTTTACCTAAATGTTCTATGCTGGGGCTTCGTCCCCCAGACTCCAGGAACACCACAAAAGGACTTCAGAAACGTCTGTGACCCCATTAAGAAATTATGAGTTCTGTATGAAAGAGTGACTACACGTGCATTTTCTGGGGAGAAGGCCTCAGCAGTCATCAGCACCTTTAAAGGACCCCTACGAGAAAGAGGTAACTCTTTGGGGCTCTGCAGAAAAGGCAGCACAAATTCCTAGCTGCTCAAGTTCACACAACATTTCAAGGTAGCCTAATTATATTCAAAACAGGAAGGAAATGACTCAAGTCTCTGTAGATTAGGCATTTGAGACAACAACAAAAATGATACAATGGAAGAGAGAATGTTCTGAAATATGCACGAAATGCTGCAGAAGGGCAAGACAGTCATTAGTGCAGCAATGGTGAAGCAGTTTTCCTTTGTCCCCTACCACCTAATGAGTGAAGAATACACATTCCAAGAGGAAGTCAATCTAGACTCATGTGAATCAAACACATCACAGAGAGTTCAACTGAAAATAAGAAAATAAGGAAGTGGAACAAATAACATTTTCAGAGAATACGATGGAGTCTGTATAACCCACACTTTCTTGAGGTCCTCTTTTTCAACTCCTCTGTCCCCTTCCCCATCGCAAAGGAACCGGTAACCCCACTTGCACACTACACAGGCTATGAAAGAACCACATAAGGTTTGACTTATCACAGTACTATTTAAAATTGGTCTTCACTGCCACATAACAAGATGAAGTTCAGAACAGTTGCAAAGACACTAGCGTTCAATGATTTAATTATTATGGTTAACTGGACTTTATCGTAACCAAAGAAGTCATCTTACCTTTTAATAACTTCAAATTTCAAAGCAGTTTAATCCAAGCACCAAGAAAAGCAGGGAGACCTGTCAATTCAGTTTCAATTGCTAAAAGATATCTGAACTCTAAATCTAAAAACTCTAAATCCCTTATGCAAGGGAAGAATGTTTTTTTAATTTTATTTTTTTAAAAGATTTTATTTATTTATTCATGAGAGACAGAGAGACAGAGAGAGAGAGAGAGATTGGCAGAGGGAGAAGCAGGCTCCCAAGAAGCAGGGAGCCCGATGCGGGACTCGATCCCAGGATCCTGGGATCATGACCTGGGCCGAAGGCAGACGCTTAACCATCTGAAGCCACCCAGGCGCCCGGGAAGAATGGTTTTGAGGTTTCAACGCACCCACAGGTCTATCCTGCCCGAATGCCCAAATGTGTCTATTTGCCAGTGATTTTGCTTTGTATGTTGTAATTAATGTATGATTTAGAACCTCAACTCTAGCTTTAAGAGACCGCAAAGGTTCTGTACTAAACAACACAACACAAAAAAGAAAAAAACTTAGATGAGATGATCCTAAGAATATTCACTGACTCTTCCTTACCACTGAATGTGGTTCTCCCAATTATCTCCATCGGAAAAATGAGGAAATTAAGTCTGGACGAAATGAAATCACCAGCCCAAGGTCACCCAGAAACAAAACCTAGTTGAACCCAGGCCGTTCAGATCCCAAAACTCGAGACACTCATTGCCGCCCAAGCGCTGGTTGTGTTTGCAAGACCTCAACCTTCTGGAGATTCTCCCCGGTGGAGGTAGAGTGGGAGCCGGGATCTTAGGAGCATGGAAATCATCTACGGGGGTCCCCTGGAGAGTATCGGTGGACGGAGGCGGCGAGTGCACCCACCCCAGGCAGGGCCCCCTCGCGCGGCGGGGGTCCGGGGGGCTGCGCGGGGAGCTGGGGGAACACCTGCAGCCTCAGGGGGCCGCAGCCGGGAGAACGCTCGCATTTTACTTCTGTAATTGGCCTTCCTGTGCATTGCCCAAACCCCTTCCTGTTGGGGAAGCAGCGCCGACCCCGCAGCCTCCCCGCCCGGGCTGGGACAGAGGGACGGAGAGGGGAGGAGAGGGGATGAGAGCGGAGGGAGGGGCGGGAGGGCGGCGGCCCCCTAGCCCGCCCGGCTCTGACAGGCCCGGGACGGCTCCCGCCCCGAGACCACCCCGGGTCCTCCTCCTCGCGACCCCAGGTGTGGGGTTCGGACGCCGGGACCCGCCCGACCCGAGGGGGCGGCCCCGGGGCAGGGGTCCCTTCGAGCAGAGCTGAGGGAAGCGGGCCCGGCCGGTGCGACTCACCCGGCCCGCTGCAGTCAGCGCACACCTCGCTGCTCCGAAGCCGCTTCGACATGGCTCCAGCCTCCCACCTGCCAGGAATCAGGGTCCCCGGGACAGTGAAGGCGGCGGCGGCGGCGCTTCCGCTCTAACGGGTCCCCGCGGCGCTGGCGGCGGCGCCTCTCCCCTCAGCGCCTCGCAGCCGCGGCGCAGCACGCACGCGCGGGGAGGCGCCCTTCGCCGTCGAACAGATCATGTGACCGGAAAGGGCACGCTGCCTTGCCGCCATCTTGAGTGAGGGCAGGTATACGCCCCGGCATCTTCTGCCCTGCCTATATATTTTCTTCAATTTGGGTCTCTCTCTTTGGAAGTCCCAGCACTGAGTAATACCAGGGGAAGCTGCAAAATCTCGTGGCCAGAGTTCTGCAGCCACAAGTTTCCTGAGGCAATCAGTAGTCAAGTTACTTAGTATAACTGGTCGAGTTCATTCACTTAGTCAATAAATACTTATTGAGCATTTACTATGTTCCACATTCTGTTCCAGGTGCAGAAGAAATAACAGTGAGCAAAGAAGACAAAATTTCCTGTTCTCATGGCGCTTACATTCTACTGTGGTAGATCCACAATAAAATAAGTCAAATAAGCAACGCTAGGTGTTTCTTTGGCTGCAGTTTTAGTCTCACGTGGAAAACGGAGCTGATGTATTAATCTACCTCTAGTGCAAGATTTTTTTTTTTTTGGCATGTCTTGCTACATAAGAATGATTTTCTTTTTACATTTTAAAAGGGTTGTAAAGAAGAAAAAAGAGAAGAGGAAGTGGATGAATAATATCCGACAAAACTCATATATGGCCTACAGAGCTAAATATTTACTATCCGGCTAAGGACAAATGGAATAATTTACAGAAAAATGTGGTGTGCCTGCCCATTGTAAGCACTCAATAATAGTAGCTCCCATTATTCTTGGTATTTGGTATCACTATTATTTTCTAATCACAACTTTTTGTTTTTGAGAATAAGAATAGATGACCTACAGTAACACAGGATGGTGTGAGATAAACACAATGAGATAAGTTTAATCAGTGTGAATGAGAGAAGAGATGTGACCCTAATGCTAATGAATATTTATTGTATGTATTATACGTAAACAGAGCCATGATCTCCAGTGGGGAAATATTGGATGCCTATTAAGGTCCAGGCACTGTTTTGACTTTAGATACCCTGGTAAGCAGCCATTGTGGAGTTCTGCAACTCATGAATAAGAGAGATGTTCAATAAATATTGAATGATGAAGAGAAAGATTAAGTCGCATAAAGTTTCTGGAAAGATAGGAAGTTCTGGAAGAGATCTTAGAAGCTCTGGATGTTGGTCTACCTCTCCATTTTGGTAAATGTGTGGTGTAGGAATAACTGCATAATTCCCACACATTCCACAGTGAGAGCCTCTGGGTGCCATCCTGATGCTCCTGCATCCTGTTTTGGTTCTCAGACTCACAAATCTGGACTCAACACGTGTGGAGAACCAATTAGGCCAGGATTCTTGTACAGCTGTTGTTGCAGGCATCTGAAAAGCTGGATGCACACAGGCCGGGGAGGGAGAGGGTATGCTTTCAGGATGCACTGAATAACTTCCCCCAGCTGTGTGGTCTAGTTGTAGACAACTGTGTGGATAGCTTAGGCTGGTGAGTAGCTGCAAGTTGACTTGGCTCTTTATTGAATCTAAAGAGCTGTAGTGTCTGAGGTTCAAACCCAAATTTGCAGAGTGTGATCAAGTCTGGGTATTATCTATTAGTCTTTTTAGCCATAATCCAAAACTCGAGTGGCGAGTTCCCAAAATAAATGACCCTGATATGTGGAAGAAACCACCATCATATGTAGCTTTGAATCATAACCCGGTTTGGAGTTCAGATAGAACAGTGGTTCTCAACTGGGGATAATTTTTCTCCCCCAGGGGACATTTCGCAATGTCCGGAGATATTTTGGCCAGGGGAGTGGTATGGCATCCAGGGGATAGAAAGGCCAGAGATGCCCAACATCCTACAAAGCACAGGACAATCCCCACAGAAAGAAAATTACTGAGTTTACAACGTGCCGATGTTGAGAAACCCTGAGGAGGAACAACTCCCTCGTTATGCAAATCTTCAGTGCCACTTCTCCAGAGTTTTTAATATTCCCTCTTTAAAATTGTTCCGTGTTGCCCACTTCCAAAATGGCTTCTGGCCGATCATGGAAGCACTGCCCAATTCCAAAAAGGCTGCAAGGGAGTCAGTAACTGGAATGGTTTGGTCCAGGCTCCAGCTGCCACCCCCTGAACTCGGAGCGGATGGAAGAGGCCCAGTTGTGGACTGAACCATGTGAAATCGCTGGAGCAGGGGGAAGGGGGCTGGTGACGGATAGGCCGAGTTTTCCGTGTCCAGATCCTGAGCTAAGGGAGAGAATTTTAGCTCTGTTTGGGGACTGCACTGTGTTTCCGGGTGTGTAGTTGTGGGTGGGTGCGATCCGGCCAACTCCGGGCCGCGTGGCTGGCCTCGTCTTCCCCCGCCGCGGCGTGCACGGTGGTTCGCCCCGCGCACTTCCCGGTTTGGGGCAGTTCGGCCCGCAGAAGTCGGTTTGGGAGCTGTCAGCGCGGGCGGGAGCGCCGCGGGGCGCGGGGTGGGCGCGGCCGACCCCGTCCCCGACCCGGCCCGCGACCCCCGACCTCCCGCGCGCCCCGCACCCGGCCCGTAGGCCGCCCCGCCGTGTACCGCGCCCCTCACTCTTTCTCTCTCTCTCTCTTTCTCGCGCCAGCCGCCGGGCGGGCGGGCGCCGGAGACCCCGTCGGGGCTGAGGCTTGGCAAGCGGGCGGTGAGGGCCCGGCTGCGGCCTTCTCGCCATGTCCTCGGCCCGCGACAACAGCGGCCACTTCCCCTTGCACCTCCTGGTCTGGAACAACGACTACCGGCAGCTGGAGAAGGAGCTGCGGGGCCAGGTGAGGGGCGGGGCGGGGGTCCGCCGGCGGCGAGGGGCCGGGGTGGGGGGCGGATCGGGAGGTCGCTTTGTCCCCCTGAGTCCATCTCCAACCTTCTGCCTTCGGGGCCCCGCAGACCCCTTCAATTCTGCAGCCGTGGAACAATAATAATAAGAGGACATGTATCGGAGTGCTTACTGGGTGCCAGGCCCTGTGCCGAGCGTTTTATGAATATTTTTGCCTTTCCAACAATCCTAGGAGATAGGCACTGTTATTATTACATTGGCCAGAGAAGGAAACTGAGGCTCTCAGAGGTTATGTGCCTTGCGCGAGGTCGCCCCCCTGATAAATACCAAGTCGGGATTTTAACTATGGCCGGCTGGCTCCGGAGGGCACTGTTTTAACCAGTTTGGCTCTACTGCCTCTCCCAAAGAGGTGAGAACAGCACACACCGCTCACCCCACCCACCCTTTTTGTAAGGAAGGGCTTGGTTGGGTTTGGAGTCCAGGTTCTAACTCGCCCTGTGACCTTGGGCAAGGCATTTTTCCCTTTCTGGCCCAGGGAGGCTGATACATACCAAAGTTTGAGAGTCACGGGTGCACAGGATCCTTAAAATCCCTTCCTATCCTCGAATGCTTTCCTTGTCTTTTATTTATTGCCGTCTCTTTAAAGCAGTGGTTCTCAGTTGGAGGTGATTTTTGACACACACCTCCCCACCTCCAGTGGTAATGCATGGAGATAGTTTCGGTCCTTACCCGTGCAGAATGGGGGCTACTGGGATCTTAGCGGTAGAGGCCAGGGATGCTGCTCACCATCCTACAGTGCACAAGACAGCTCTCCACAACTGAGAATTATCTGGTCCAAAATGTCAGTAGTGTTATGCTTGAGAAACCCTGCTTTTAAAGGCATCTCAACAATTCTGGGAATTATTGGTGCCCTCAACTTACAAGCTAATATACTTAGCAGTTAGGATAAGGATTTGTAATTATTTGGTGTATTTCTTGTTGACTTTGAAATCCTTATTTTTGAATGGCTCAAAATGGATGCTATCATTGTCAAGAAATTTTAGAGAAAAAGGAGCACTTTTGGTTGGCAAAAATTGAGCAAGGTCAGCATCACCCGGTTTGGTGAATGGTTATTGCTAGGTGAGCGTGTTCTTGCACCCTGCTATATTTTTTAAAAAATCTGTTGAGCACTTGCTGGAAGTCAAGAGTCGCTCTTTTTTCATTTAAATCCTCTGTCCAGACAGAGTGAACTTTTATTGTGAGAGTCATTGGTCTTAATTAGATCATGCCCGCAGAGTAGATGATTCACCATTGGGTGTCCCAGTATACCTGGTGATTTCATTCCCTTTCTGTTACTAGATGTGGTGCAGAGGGAATCCTCCATCATTTTGCTCTCAGCTCTAAGTGTTCTCACCTTGGACACTTGAAAAACGACCAGACAGTCCTGCTGTGTTGTGCATCTGCACTTCCTCAGTATCGGTGCTGCCCCAGCTTCTTGTGAAATACCGAGATAAAGTACAAAGAAAGTCACAGAACTCAACTCCCTTTTGATAGAGAAGTTCATTGCCATCATTAAGCCACATATTCTTTCAATACTGATTTCTGAAAACAGTAGGCTTTCTATTCATTGGAGGTGAAGAAAAGAGCTTGAATGAAGTGTAGTTTTTCTTTATAGAAAAACTTGTTTGATAAGAACACGGTCTTGGGTTTACAATCTGAAATGTGGCATAGTTGAATTCTCTCCTTTTCCTGTAGGCTGTAATTCATTGAAAGTTCTCTGTGCCTCTTCCTCGAAAAATGTTAAGGACGTTCGTGATCAGAGAATTATAATTCTGTAGCAGATTTTCCTGGAGTAAATTAGATCCTTCACACTTTATACTGTCAAGGCGGGGGCGGGGTCAAAGGAAGAATATGCATACTTACTAATTATTTGGTTTTGACTTTGTTATTGTTTATCCCCGTAGATCATTTCATAGTATACCAGTCCTCTCTGAGTAAGAGGTAGTTGAAGCCGATTCATAAAGAACATCTTTACCGTGAAAGCTTGACTGTCATGACCACATAATCTAATCTCAATCCTGAAACTTGGCCATTGAAGGGGTAGAGATGGGGCTGGCTTCAAGGGTGTGCTACGTGTGCTCAGAAGGGGTATGCTTGGTATAATGCTCTGCTGTCACCATCTTGAAATTCTTTTTTTTTTTTTTAAGATTATTTATTTGAGAGAGAGAGAGCAAGACAGCGTGGGAGGGGGGTGGAGGGAGAGAGAGAGAATCTTGAGCAGACTCCCTGCTGAGCGTGGAGCCCGACTCCATCTCACCACCCTGAGATCTGACCTGAGCCGAAATCAAGAGTTGGAGCCTTAACCAACTGAGCCACCCAGGCGCCCCCACCGTCTTGAAATTCTTCATTTTTTTTTTTTTTTGAACAAGGAGCTTTGCGTTTTCATTTTTCACTGTGCCCTGCAAATTATGTAACTGGTTCAGGGTTAAGAAGTTATTCATTGATATCATTAAAATATGTGGCAGGAAATATTTTGTTGCTTTCATATTTGTCAAGATCCTCTTGATTATGAAACAACTACGGACTTCTGTGACTTGGAGGGAGTTGGGTTAATGGCCAGTACTAATACTGGTAACGTTGTGAGCTTGGGCAAGTTATTTACCCTTGCTGAACTGTTTTATCATCTGTAAAAATAGGGAGAGTAGCACTGAAAGTCTACCGTACATTTGTCAGGCATTGTGCTGAAAGGTTTTCCGTGCAATTTTAGATTTAATTCTCACACTGCCTTGGAGTGAATGCTTTCACGATTCCCATTTTACAGATAAGGAAACCAGATAAGGTGGAGAGGCTCAGTTGCCTGCTTAGCCTGTGGCTGAACCAGGGTGTGAACCCAGAAAGTCAGACTCTGTCCTAATGCTGTATTCTTAACCCTTGCATTCTGCTTCTTTCCGTAAGAGTCCCTCCAGTTCAGAATCGTGGAAAATAAGGCAGAGAACAGATGTGGAAGCGCGGCACATAGTAAGTGAGAGTAATCCCATTTATCATCGTTGCTGCTGTGATTATGATAATCTTCCTGGGCATTCAGTTTCTTTTATGTATGCCCCAGTTTTTCTGCAAGGAACGTGTCCTGGCTGCATAGTTAAAAACAAAAAATTTCTGTCACCCCAGCAATACAACCAACTGTTTCACTTAGTGTTTTGTTTGCCAGTGGGCTTCTGCTCTCTGTTCCTTCCTTCCTCCCATCCCACGAGTGAGCCTCGAAGCAGGCACACCGGTAGCTGTAAGGATTGTATTTTGTTCTAGGAAAAACAGCACAGAAGGAATCAAGTTTATCCAGATGAAGAGGGTAGGCGCGTTTCCGAGTGTGCGTGAGTCAGCCCCCACCCCAAGGTCTTGCTGAGAGCTGGAGTGTGGAGTTTGCCAGCTCTGCAGTTGTTTCAAGCTTTCCAAGTTGGCTCAGCAGAGACGCTTTATTAAGTGCCTCTTAACGCATCAGCTCTACTGTCTTTAATATTCAATGGGGCCTTGAAGTCGGTGCAGTGGAAATGATTTTGTGTCACATTTGTGTTGTCTGTCATTTAGCTAGAGAGGTCTATTAAACATCCCTGGCGTTCTTATGGATGCTGGGAGAGTGAGTGAACACTTAAGGGGACATAGGCAAAGGTCATTCAGTGCACCTTAGATGGGGGGAGACCCAGGACTGAGTAGAGTGGAGGGTGGCAGATGAGGCCTGACTCTAGGGCCAGGCCCCAGTGAGGAAGCCAGCAGGTGAGAGTGTACCATCAGGCAAAGAGGAAGAGGGTGTTCTAGGCGGCAGCAGTCCTCAGAGCTTGACGGGGAGCTACCCTGGGGTTGTTGCCCCGGTCTACAGCAGGCCAAGTGGGGCACTGGGCACACATTCAGGTTGGTGCCTGTTGGCTGGAGGCCTTCCAGGAGCCAGGGGCCAAGCATCCAAGATGAAGAGCTAGAGCCTGCTCTCACGTACTCCCCCTTGGCCCTCGGGGGCTCAGGCTCACTTGAAGGAACTATGCCTATGGATACCATTTCCTGCCTGACTTGGCAGGGGCGGGGGGTGGGGGTGGTCAGTTTGGGCCACAGCTGCAGAGGACCAGGGCAGCCTGAGATGCACAGGAATGAGGGTGGACTTCTGGAGAGAATGGAAGGCCAGTTAGCAGCCTCTTGCTGGAGGCCCCCCCCCCCCCGCCCCCTGCCAGAGGTAACAGTGATGGTTGATGAAGGACTTACATTGTGTTGGGTTTGGAGGCACAGAAGGGTTGGTTAATGCACCTGAGGCTAGTCAGGGGCCTGGACGTGGGCCTGTTGTCTGGCTCTGCAGCCTGCACTCAAAGCTTGGCCTTTTACTGCCTCAGGAGGGCAGCAGGATGAAAACAAGGCTTTGAGCAAGCAAAGTCAGTGGGCTTAAATTAGCAATTAGGATGGGGACATGCAGAAATCTCACTGCTTTTTTTCTTTGGGGGCACTATTATAGTTTGAAGGGGTGGGTGTTTTTAATTTGGTATAGTTCATGACTGAAGAAACATAAAGGAAAAACTGAAATGATCAGCTTCCAATGTGAATTCCAGTTTAACTCTGAACGCTCTTGCTCACTGAACTAATGTCATTGGTTAGAGACCCTAAGCCCTACTATAAACTGTAATGAAATCTGAACAGATCCCTTTTAGGAAGAAACTGACCGCTTATATGCACTCCATAATGTGGGTGTATGATAATAAGAGCTATTTCTTCTTAGTGCTTCTTAACAGGGTTAGTATTATGCCTTTACTCTTGTAAGAACTCTGTAAGGTCGGGGTTTTTTATTCCCAGTTTACAAGGGAGCAGACTGAAGCTCTGGAGAAATTAAACAACTCATCAAACAGTATATAGATGATAGATTCATTTTATGTATTACATAAAGCACATACATAGATAGGTTTTTTTCAAACATCTTTATTAAGCTGTAATTCACTAATCATACAATTCACCCATTAAAGTATATCACTCAGTGGTTTTTTTTTTTTAAAGATTTTATTTATTTATTTGAGAGAGAGAAAGAGAGAAACAGCATGAGAGGGGAGAAGGTCAGAGGGAGAAGCAGGCTCCCCACTGAGCCGGGAGCCTGATGTGGGACTTGATCCCAGGACTCCGGGATCATGACCTGAGCCGAAGGCAGTCGCTTAACCAACCGAGCCACCCAGGCGCCCTCACTCAGTGGTTTTTAGCGTCTTCACTGAGTTGTGCAACCATCACCACCATCAAATTCCAGACATTTTCATCTCCCCAGAAAGAAACCCCGGGCCCTGTAGTCACTCTCCATTTCCCCTCCACCCCTTCAGCTCCAGGCTATCGCTAATCTACTTGCTGTCTCTCTAGATTTGCCTATTCTGGACATTTCCTATAGATGGAGTCCTATGATATGTGGTCTTTTGTGTCTGGCTTCTTTTACTTACCATGTTTGTGAGGTTCATCCACACTGTGGCACATATCAGTCCTTCATTCCTTTTTATGGCCGAATAGTATTCCCCTGTCTGGGTGTACCTCATTTTGTTTATCCATTTACCAGTTGATGGATATTTGTCCCCGCCCCCCTTTTTTGTTATATGAATAATGCTGTATGCATATTCGTGTACAAGTTTTCATATGGGTGTATGTTTTTATTTCTCTCGGGTAAATACCCATGAGGGAATTGCTGGGTCATATGGTCACTCTATGTTTGACTTTTCGAGGCCCTGCCAACCGTTTTTCAAATTGGCTGCACCATTTTACATTCCCACCAGAATGAGGGTTCCATTTCTCCACATCTTTGTCCACATTTGTTATTCTTTTTGATTGTAGTCATCCTAGTGGGTGTGAAGTGGTATCTCATTGTGGTTTTGACTGACATTTCCCTAGTGATGAGTGAAATTGAGCCTCTTTTAATGTACTCCTTGGCATTGGCATATCGTCTTTGAAGAAATATCTATTCCAAATCCTTTGCCCATTTAAAAATTGGGTTGTCTATTTATTCTTGAGAAGTTAAAGTTCTTCATACATTCTGGATACTAACTAGCCCCTTATCAGATAAATGACTTGCAAATATTTTTTCCCCTTCTGTGGGATGTCTTTTTACTTCATGGTATCACGTGAAGTACAAAAATTTTCAATTCTGATGAAGTGCAGTTTATCTGTATTTTCTTTTGTCTCTTATGTTTTTGGTGTTATATCTAAGAACGTTTTGCCCAACCCAAGGTCACAAAGATGAACTCTGTTTTCTTCTAAGAGTTTTATCGTTTTAGCTCTTCCATTTGGGTTTATGATCAATTTAGAGCTAATTTTCATGTATCATATATATAAGACTTCATTCTTTTGTATGTGGATATCCAGTTGTTCAAGCACCACTTGCTGAAAAGATTTTTATTTTTATTTTTAAAGATTTTATTTATTTGACAGAGAGAGAGACAGTGAGAGAGGGAACACAAGCAGGGGGTGTGGGAGAGGGAGAAGCAGGCTTCCCGCCGAGCAGAGAGCCCAATGTGGAACTCGATCCCAGGACCCTGGGATCATGACCTAAGCCAAAAGCAGACGCCTAACCAACAGAGCCACCCAGGCGCCCTCAGTTTGGGGAGTAGGGACATCTTAAATATTAAGTCTTCTGAACCATGAACATGCGATGTTTTTCCATTTATTTAGGTCTTAATTTCTTTCAACGATGCCTTACCGTTTTCAGAGTTTATGTTTTATACTTTTGTTATTTATTCCAAAATGTTTTATTCTTTTTGGTGCTATTGTAAATAGAATTGTTTTCATAATTTCATTTTCAGTTGTTAGTGTATAGAGAGACAGTTGATTTTGTTTCATTTTTTAAAACTAAGTATAATTAACACACAATGTTGTATTAATTTCAGGTGTACAACATATTGATTCAACAGTCCTGTACATTTTCAGTGCTCACCATGATAAGTGTAGTCACCATCTGTCACCAAACAACGTTATTACAATATTATTGACCATATTCCATATTCCATTATTGACCACCGTTCCATATGGAATATGGCACAAAATCTTTGTGCCTTACTTATTTTATAACTGGAAGTTTGTATATTTTAGTCCCCTTTATCTGTTTTACCCATCTCTCCACTTACTTCCCCTCTGACAACAACCAGTTTGTTCTCTGAGCAATAGAATTGATTTTAATTATTGATCTTGTATCTTCCAACCTTGCTGAACTCCTTTGTTTGTTCTAACCCTTTAGTGGATACCTTAGGATTTTCTATATATAAGATCATGTCATCTGTGAATAGAGATTTACTTCTTCCTTTCTAATCTGGATGCCTTTTCTTTCTTTTTCTTGCCATATTGCCCTGGTTAGAACGTCTAGTACGGTACTGAATAGAAGAGACGGAAGAGAACATCCTTGTCTTGTTCCTTATCTTAGGGGGAAGGCATCCAGTCTTTCACCATTAAGATAATGTTAGCTGTGGGTGTTCATAATTGGGTGCTCTTTGAGGAAATTCCCTTCTATTTCTAGTTTGTTGAGTGTTTCCTGTTTTTTATTTTTATTTTGTATCATGAAGGGGTGTTGGATTTTGTCAAATGCTTTTTCTCCATTGTCTTAGCCTTGTTTGGGTCTCTGTAACAAAATACCATAGACTGGGTAGTTTATAAATAATAGAAATTTATTTCTTAAAGTTCAGGAGGCTCACAAGATTTAGTGTGGTGGCTGGAGAGGGCTCTCTTCCTGGTTCATAGCAGGAGCTTTCCAGCTGTGTCCTCCATGGTAAAAGTGGGTCTAGCAAGCTCTCTGGGGCCTCTTTTATTAAGACACTAACTCCATTCATGAGAGCCTCACACTCATGACCTAAGTGCCCCCCCGCAAAGGCCCCACTTTACCATCATCTTTGAAAGTTAGGATTTCAACATAAGAATGTAGACTACAGTGGGGCGCCTGGGTGGCTCAGTCATTGGGCGTCTGCCTTCGGCTCGGGTCATGATCCCAGGGTCCTGGGATCGAGCCCCACATCGGTCTCCCTGCTCCGCAAGAAGCCTGCTTCTCCTTCTCCTGCTCCCCCTGCTTGTGTTCCTGCTCTTGCTGTGTCTCTCTCTGTGTCAAATAAATAAATAAAAAATCTTTAAAAAAAAAAAAAAAAGAGTGTAGACTACAGTTAGACCACAGCATGCATCTATTGAGATAATCATGTGTTATTTTATTTTATTCTATTAATATGCTGTGTTATTAATTATCAGATGTTAAACCACCTTTGCATTTGAGATAAATCTTACTTGGTGTTTAATAATCCTTTTTATGGGTTGCTAAATTTGTTTTGCTAATATATTGTTGAGGATTTTGCACCTATATTCATTAGAGGTATTGGTCTGTGGTTTTCTTTCTTTGGTAATGTGTTTGTTATCAGGATAATACTGGGCTCATAAAACAAGTTGGGAATTTTTCCTTTATCTTCTATTTTTTTTATTTTTGGAAGTTTGTGAAGAATTGATATTAATTCTTTGAATGTTTGGCAGAATTCACCAGTGAAGCCATCTGGGCCTGAGCATTTTTTAAAGTTTAAAAATTACTGATTCAATCTCTTGTTACAACTTTATTCAGATTTTCTGTTTTTTCTTAAGTCAGTTTTGCTAGTTTATGTCTGTCTAAGAATATGTGCCTTTCATTTAAGTCTCTGTTGGCATACAGTTCACAGTATTCCTTTTATTTTTTTTAAAGATTTTATTTATTTGAGAGAGAAAGAGAGAGATTGAGAGAACAAGTGGGAGGAGGGGCAGAGGGAGAAGCAGACTCCCTGCAGAGCAGGGAGCCTGATGCGGGACTTGATCCCAGGACCTTGGGATCATGACCTGACCCGAAGGCAGACGCTTAACCGACTGAGCCACCCGGGCGCCCCACAGTATTCCTTTTAAACACTTTGTATTTCTGTAGAGTTGGTAGTGATATCCCTTCTTTCATTTCCGCTTTTGGTAACTGGAGTGTTCTCTCTTTCTTTCCTGGTCAATCTAGCTGAAAGTTTATCAATTTTGTTGATATTTACCAAGAACAAATTTTTGGTTTTGTTGATTTTTCTGTATTGATTTGCTGCTCTCTGTTTTGCTGATTTCCACTTTAATCATCCACTATTTTTAATCCCAGTCACCGTAATACAGTATTTTTCCTCCCTTCTCTCTTTTCACATGAGAAAGAGGTGCAGGAGGCTCTGAAGAGCTACAGTCAGCATTGCAAAATGTGCTGCTGTCGGGCTCATACGTACTTTTTTTCCCTGTGGTCCAAACTAGGAAAAAGTCAGCTACTTAATGTATTTGGCTTTGATTTTACACATCATTTCTAGTGGTTGCCCAGGAGCTTGAGTGTCAGTCCTTGGTCTGAGATGTTTTGTTTTGGGGTGTGAATTACATTAAATAGAATTTCCCTTTTTTGTGTGACAAGTATTGTTAAACATCTCCTCTATATCAGGCAGTGTGCTAAACCCAGCACCTTTCCCGCAAACTGAACTTGTTAGGTGAGGAAACAGTTTATATAACAGATAAGTAAAGAGGCAATGAATTTGCTAATTATTTCTCTCTTGCTAAACTTCAATCTTTAGCTAGATTACTGTTTTAAAAACAATGGTTTACTGCAGATTAGAGACCAGGGTGGTGGAAGCTAGGAAATACGAGACTTGGATCCGGCCTTTTGGAAGAATATCAGTGTCTCTAGTGAGAGAGACAAAAGCCATACCCTTGGGGAAAGCCAGGGAATCCTGGGAGGTGGTGTGGGCCCCATTCCAGGAGATGCGTTGGTATTCCAGCGCCGGAGAGAACGCTGAGGCCTGGGATTGGTCCAGGAGGACATGTGCTCGCTTAGCAGAATGTCTTCGGCCACTGCTGTCATTCCTTGAGAACAGTTCCTGTCTTCACTGCATGCCAGCCATGATGCACTTTGCAAAACAGGGAGGTTCAGTAGCTGTTGGGCAGTAGCTATTTAGCTCTGCTTACCTTTCTCCCCTGTGGCCAGTAAGTGGAACATTCTGGATATCTTTGGAGGCTGCAGTTAAAGCCTGCACAACAACTAGCATCTCAAATCAAGATAAAAGCACATTTCCTGAGAAGTATTTGAGCACTTAAAACGTTTTACATCCCAGAAGTCCCATGGTAGTTTCTTGTGTCCTTGGAAGAACGTTCAGAATCCTGTTTGGAAGGCAGCATTCGGTCATTCAGGCTGGGCTCACACCACCAGAGAAACTGCCACTTGGCTCTCCACCCAGTGCAGGTGGCGGAAGGAGGGCCGGGCTACGAATGAAGAGTGAAAGCCAAATGGCTCTGCCCAGCATGGGGAAGAAAACCTCCGAGGGGAAAGAGACCACAGTGGCATGTGTTTGTTCTCACATTTACCTAGAAACATGCCCACATCCACGTCTGGCGGATCACACTCATTGCAGGACCTGTGGATGCTGCTGCTTCACGGTGCTCAGAACTCCATACACAGTAATGAGAGTGGCGTTCTGAGGGGGACCCAGCTGGAGAATGTGATTTTATTCTGACCCAAATGACCTTCTGTACTTTGAGTTTTGCTTAAAGTCCTCCACTTCCTGGTCTAGACCTGGGTGCTGATAGACGCTTGAGAAATCCCCAATGTTCGGTGTCAGAGGGTGGTTGCATTCATGAAAGCCCCTAGCCCCATTTAGACTTCATTTGAGTGCTGTTGCGAGCATAAGACATGCCTGATGATCGAGGCCTACAGTCCACGTTAACTTATTGGGCACTTCACTTTATAGAAAAAGGAACTCAGTAGTGATCATCTTTATTATGGCCCTCAAATTAATATTTCAACCACTCCCACACGCAAGCATTCTTTCTTCCATATAGTGTTGTAATTAATGTGTAATTTTCCACTTTATACTAAATTTTATCTCTCACACACATTTCCATGTTTTGATATAATATATACAATCTTATAAACGCCAGTGTTTACTTAACAGAATGTGGAGGCTCTGGATCCACGAGGTCGAACCTTATTGCACCTTGCTGTTTCTTTGGGACATTTGGAATCTGCTAGAGTCTTGCTCCGACATAAAGCAGATGTTACAAAAGAAAATCGTGAGGGATGGACAGGCAAGTATGCTTTTAAAATATCTGAAAGCCTTTTGTTTCGGTATCTCTTTCTGAATAAAGACCAGTCTCAATTATAATTGTCCTCAAGTTATCTTTTTCTTAAGACTCTTTCTCTCCTGGGAGTAGGGGCCGGGGCGAGGAGATGCGGGCCTGCAGCACAATGGTCCAAACTGTGTCCTGGCCAGAAGCCCTCAGTGAAGGGCGACTCCTATCCAGAAAGCAGCTCTCAGTTCAAACCCTTCCACCACATATGAGTGTGGAGGCCAGATTCCTCCTGAGGAATGTGATGGTAACTCCAGTGAATCTGTTGGGATAGCCAAAATCAAAACGAAATTATGACTAAAAGTAGCCTTTTCCGGTGAAATCCGGGCACTTCACTTGCTTGCAAGCAATGAACTGTTGGTCAGAGTAATTCTGTGTTGGCTGAGCAAAGATACACCTAAGCCCTACCTGCCCGATCCACATGTAACCACGGTTGTGTGATCACACAGGTAAAGCCTGCTCTCTGAAGACACTGTCAGGATTTCAGAACCAGTGGTAAGAGAGGGGGTGCGGGGGGAGGATGGAAGTTGGTTTGCTCGAGAGGCTACGAGCGCTCTATTTTCTTTTCACTCAGTTAAGAGCTAGCGATAGCAATCATGGTCATAAAAGTAAGTTGGGATGTAGCCTCTCCCCCTCTTTGAAGAAAATGTTGGTCTTTGATCTACAGACTCTTTTCAAACTAGCTTAGGAGTTTGTCACAGTCTGAGACTACTGGGTGATGAAGTTTCACCTCCTTGGTTTCCAGTTTTACATGAGGCTGTGAGCACCGGTGACCCCGAGATGGTGTACACCGTTCTTCAACATCGGGACTACCACAACACATCCATGGCCCTTGAAGGAGTTCCTGAGCTGCTCCAGAAAATTCTCGAGGTATCCAAAAAAAATGTGGCAATGCCATAATTTGAGTTAAATGCTGACAACATAGCTGGAGACATGGTTAGACATCCACTTGTACCTTCCTAAGAGTTTAATGAATTGTAAATACAATCGTTTAGTACCAAAGAGCATTATTCCTTATCTATTAGACGTATGAGGTCTTTCACCAATTATGTTTCTATGTCACTAGACCTATCCTTTCTTAAGATTTTATTTATTTATTTAATTGACAGAGAGAGAGAGAGAGAGAGACAGCGTGAGAGGGAACACAAGCAGGGGGAGTGGGAGAGGGAGAAGCAGGCTTCCAGCCAAGCAGGGAGTCTGATGCGGGGTTCGATCCCAGGACCCCGGGATCATGACCTGAGCCGAAGGCAGTCGCTTAACCAACTGAGCCACCCAGGCGCCCCTAGACCTATCCTTTCAAGTGCTGCTTAAAAATAACTTAAGACAAATGGACATCAAACAGTTTGTCTAGGTGCCTGTTTTCTTAACAGTGGCCTTCTGAACATAGGTCTTTTTGTTGTTGTTAAAGATTTTTATTTATTAGAGAGAGCATGAGAAGGGGGAGGGTCAGAGGGAGAAGCAGACTCCCCGCTGAGCAGGGACCCCCCCCCCCGATGTGGGACTTGATCCCGGGACTCCAGGATCATGACCCGAGCTGAAGGCAGTCACTTAACCAACTGAGCCATTCAGGCGCCCCCATAGGTCATCTTTTTTTTTTTTTTAATATTTTATTTATTTATTCATTTATTTAAGAGAGAGAATGAGATAGCGAGAGTACATGAGAGGGGGGGAGGGTCAGAGGGAGAAGCAGACTCCCTGTTCAGCAGGGAGCCGGATGCGGGACTCGATCCCGGGACTCCGGGATCATGACCTGAGCCGAAGGCAGTCGCTTAACCAACTGAGCCACCCAGGCGCCCGGTCATCTTTTTTTTGAGAGAGAGAGTACACACATGCGAGTGAGGGCAGGGGGGTGGGGGAGGGGCAGAGGGAGAGAGACTCTTCAGCAGGCTCCACACCCAGTGTGAAGCCTGAGACAGGGCTCAATCTCACAACCCAGAGATCATGACCTGAGCTGAAATCAAGAGTCGGACACTTACCTGACTGAGCCACCCAGGCACCCCTGAGCATAGGTCATCTTGAGGAAATTGTGATGAGCATTGGTTACTGTACAGAGATTTCCAGGGCCTGCTGAGGCTCTGAAGTGTGTATGCACCTTCTCCTTGCCACTTGTGTTGACTCTAGCCATTAGCCTTTCGTGACTTCTAATCTATTGGCTTAGTTTATTTACAGCCATTGGCTTTGGGCCAGTGAAGACAGTTATCTATCTGTGAATTAAAGTGTATGGACTCTTGACACTTGGAGTCATTTTTATGAAAATTTACTTGTAGGCTCATGGACTGTTTTGCATGATGGTTGCCATTCTCCAGAAAGTCTCTGTTACCTGCAAGAACCATCTTATGAGCCAGTCGTGCAATGTTCTCAGGGCCACGGGAGACAAGAAAGTACCATGCTTCAATTTTTGTGTCATTTATTCTTAAGCACATAAGTGAGCTTCCCGAAATATCTCCAAAGATATTTGCTAGATAAATCCGCTTTTCACTTAAGTCAACATGTTTCTTGAGAAAAATTAACGGCTCTATTGAGAAAAGGAACAACTTTGCTGTAAGACAATCACTGCTCATTATCTGAGCACTCTTTAAAAAATATATTTTTTTGACGCTCACGTTTTGTCTTTCAACATTTTCTCCTTAAAACAAGCCCCCCTTTCTTATCTGTTGCCCTTTGGAGAGCCTTTTGTCCATCACTGGAATCCTGGTTTCATTCTAGGGTAGATTCTTGGTCTTCCTTTCCTGTGCTTCTGTAAAAACCACGAGAAAGCCATGGCGGGGGCTGGGGGGAGGCAGGGAACAGAACAACACCTGGAATTTCTAGTATTTCTCTTACTGGATGGTAACTGTTGGATTTCTTAAGTAGCTCTCCAAGAACCTGCTGTAAGAATTTGGGGCAGGTCAGAAAGTCGTCCTAAACAGGGCTGCTCTGGTGGTGTAAACTTTTATAAAGTCAAATTCTAAAAATTGAAGAGGAAAATAAGGGCAAAAGTCTGTTAACTGGAGGGAACATCAGCTTCCTGGGGAGGTGATGTCTGGCAGCCTCTTCTGGTTTCGAGATCCAGTAAATATGAAGCACTTCCAGCACACAAAACCTGTTACAGTCCAGCTCCCCCATAGAATAGATGGAATTGATGTTTCTTTCTTTTTGTTCAGAATAGCCTGTTACCCACATTGCATGGCGGTGCTTAGGCCCACCTTCCAGGCTAATCTTTCTGCGACTGTTAGGAACCAGACTGAGTCCTAAATCAGATTTGATTTTATCCCTGTCTAACCTTGTTGCTCTCAGTTAACTTTATTAACCGTCTAGACATATTTTATATCGAGATAAAATAACAGCCTGCATATAAAATAAACATTTACTTTGATGGGTTTGCATTTTATGTTTCTTATTTTCTGTGTTCTTTCCTCCTTCTCCCCCTTTAAAACCTCATTAACCCTTACCATGTTTGTGTTCAGTTAATAGTGCTAAGGGTCATTTACTATAAATCTTTGTCCCTCAGGCTCCGGATTTCTATGTGCAGATGAAATGGGAATTCACCAGCTGGGGTGAGTGGCTCTGGGCTTGTAATTTATTTGTTTCCACATTTACCGAGCCTGAATATAAGTTTATTTTTCCTTTATAAAAACTGAATATATATATATTTTTAATCTAAATTGCATAGAAAAGAATAAGGAAAAACAGTCACCTATAATCCCACGTAAGCACAACTACTGTTAATGCTTTGGATATTTTCCTTCTAGTTTTTTCCTTCATGTATAGGGATTTTTCTCCCGAGCATCTGTAAATATAATATATAGACAATTTGGTCTCCTCCTTTTGTCACTTAGAGCTGATACCTATCTATATTATTAGTTTTTTTTAAAACATCACTTTAAAGAGCTAAAATTTTAGTAAGTAGATTTATCATAATTTATTCCTCATTTCCTTATGTGGTTCAACTTGCTTTGTTTAAACTTGTTATTTTAAGGAAGAAGATGAGACAAATGTCGGGATAGGTTGGTGTTTTACAAAATGGATGTATTTCTCTAAAATCTTCTGTAAGACAAATTGACTGACAGTAATTTTCATAGATGTTCCAATTTTATTTCTTGTAGATCAGTTAATGACAGCTCTTAATTCCCAGGTTCCCAGCCATTTCACTCTGACTTCTCTATCAGGCAAGACGTCATATTTGTAATGAAACATTTAAATGAAGTAAAAAGTATGTAACAGAAGAGAACTTCAGGTTCTTCTGGAAACCTTATGAGTTCTTTTCCAACGCCAATACATGCAGGTGACGCAGCCGCAGATCTTAGCTGTTTTAGGTTTCATATTTTGAAGGGTGGATGTGGCAATGTGGCAGGCAGGCCATGACCACGCAGCCGGAGCAGCAGATGTGAGCGACAAGTCCAGACGGACACGCTCCATAACCCTGATGGTGGTCAACGGTCACAGAGAGAGGTTCAGTTTTGGGATTGAGACTACCCTTGGGAGAGTCATTTAGAGTTTTCTCTGGACGAGACATACACCTGCCCTTTTATAAAGAGCTATAGAACAGAAGGTCCACTTTTATTTTTTAGAAGTGACTTCCTGGATCCTCAGTGTGGGAGCCAAGCCCAGTTCTGTCTGATGGTCACCGTCATGCCACTGCTCTTCTTTTATTGAAGTCCCACTCCTGATTTCTTGGGCCTGTGTGTTCTGCTTGGCCCTCAGGTTTTTTTTCAGTAGTACGTTTCTCTTCTCTAGTGCCCTTGGTTTCTAGAATATGCCCGAATGACGTCTGTCGCATTTGGAAAAGTGGTGCCAAACTACGTGTGGATATCACATTGCTGGGATTTGAGAACATGAGCTGGATAAGAGGGAGGCGTAGTTTTATATTTAAGGGAGAAGGTGAGTGATTCTATTCTGTTTTCAAGTTAGAGTGATTTTTAACCATCAAAATGTGCTCGCATTCTTATGCTTTATCTGACCCTCTCTGGGGCTTTTTTTTTTTTCTTTTCCTTTTTTGGTTATTCTTGTTAACTTTTCAGCTCCCAATTCCTCAATTTCATTTCTTTTTTGGATAGTTCTCTTAATTCTCTTGCCCGTTTCATTTACCTACCACTCAACACTGTTACCCTTTTGACATGTGTCTGTCCCACATTCCTGAGCGTTTGAGTTTGAGACTCTGTCTTGTATCTCCTTACATTCCTTCCATAAGCAGGCGTGATCCTCCAAATGGAGGGTGAGAAAATGGTATTGCCAGCCCAGCGTTGTGCGTAAACAATTTACAGTAATTATATAAACCATATATTTTAAAAAGTACACAGATGTATTGCCAATGAAGAAAGCAAATTGTTTCTTGTTTTTTTTTTTTTAAAGATTTTATTTATTTGACAGAGAGATAGAGAGCACAAGTAGGCAGAGTGGCAGGCAGAGGGAGAGGGAGAAGCAGGCTCTCTGCTGAGCAGGGAGCCGGACATGGGGCTCGATCCCAGGACCCTGGGATCATGACCTGAGCCGAAGGCAGCCGCTTAACCGACTGAGCCACCCAGGCGCCCCGAAAGCAAATTGTTTTAAATGCGTGCAACTCTGGGGAAGATGGCCTTTGGGCTGTGGAAACTGGCCAGATAATCCCCGTGTAAGTAGGTAGTCAATAATCAATAGTCTTTGGGTTTTATCTGATAGCACTTGGGGAAGAAAATGTGAAAGATGATGCATTTTAACTTTTGAGGCTTCCTTGTTTTTGTGTCTTCCTTGCGTGGCGCTTAGTTATGTTCTTGTTCGCATTAACAGACAACCGGGCGGAGCTGATGGAAGTCAACCACGATGACAGAGTGGTCACCACTGAGCACTTTGACCTTTCCCAGGAAATGGAGCGCCTCACTCTGGACTTGATGAAGCCAAAAGGCAGGGAAGTTGAGAGGCGGCTCACAAGCCCAGTCATTAACACCAGCCTCGATACTAAAAATATTGCTTTTGAAAGGTACGCATTTAGGTTCTGTATTTTAACGTCTAATCCCTTTACTGCCGTCCTTAGTGGCATGTAGATATGAATCGGAAATTACGGGTGGATTGGGATTTTTCTAATATGGCATAATAAACAGTAGTGGGTTTTAATGTTGCTTTCTGTTCTAACCAAGTAGAAGCCATAGCTGACATCTTCTTTCATAGATCATTTTTATAGCACGTTGGTTATGTCTTGGAGAAATGTCTTCATATTCTTTTCCTTTCGATCGGATTTTATTTGAATTTTTTGTTTTGGTGTTTGGGGATCCAGAAGATTCCCTAGTCCCAAACCATGGAGCTTTGAGTTTCTGGAAGCTAGAATTGACCCAGTATTGATTGTGGTTGTACTAATATTAGTCAAATTCACACTTACCTATAGTTTTAATGTGGTCCTTTCCCCCTGTGAGGCCTAATAGTTTCGAGCAAGAGTCTGGAGGAGTTTTCAGTTCTATTCCAGATTCTACAAGAAGAAACTTCTGGAGAGGTTTGTGCCTTGGTTAACCAGGAGGAGAACAGTGTCTCTGGTCATCTGCCTCTGGGCCTTGCAGAGGCATGGAGAGCTTTTGAGTGTAGGGGAAGTAGAGGCTGTCAGAGCTATTGGCCTGAGTGTTTTTACCTCAGAACACACTGAGCTGAGGGAGTCTGCAAGAGCCCTGAGTGTTTGCCTAGGATGTCACATCCAACTCTCTGTAAACCAAAGCAGCATAGCCTGAGCTAATGTGGATACATATTATCCTGGATTTAGGCTTTCTTTACTCTTAATGAATATACTAACTTTCCTCTCTTTTTCTTTTCTGTGTTTCCATAAAATTAGTTCTTAAGACTGAGAATTTTCTGTTGAGTCAAATGTAAGACTGAAGTGCCCTTTTCTTCTAATTTAGATAGAGCAGTGGAATTAGGACATCTGTTAGTAGCAGAAGAGAAAACCCAAATACCAGTCAGTGTGGTGTCCTGATACTGCTGCTGCTTGGGTAGTGGTACCCCTGTGAGGCAGGGTCAGTCCTCCATCGCCAGCCTTGCCAGGTGATGGCTGTCTACCAGGGACTCTCTGTGGCTTTACCTGAGAGGGTCCTGGGAAGGCCCCTGAAGCTTGGCACACACCTCTGCAGACGGGGAGAGCACCTTCGGCTAGGGCTCTGTTGCTAAAGCTGGGAATAGAGGAGCCTGCTGTCACCGCTGCAGCCCAGCTGTGGAGACGGGGGTGGGAAGAACTGAGTGCCACTGGCAGGGCCGCTGAATGACTGTGTGGCTTTGGGGAGGTGGCTCGGTCTCTCCGGGTTCCCGTGTCCTTGAAAGAAACAAAGGAATGAATCTCGAGATGACGTTGCTAAAGTCCCCACGACCCTAAGATGTCATGAGAAGAGCTGCTATTCCCTGATTCATTGGCAGTTACTCTGGTCAGTGTTCTTAAGTGTAACTTACAAAGGGCACGCCAATTACTGGCGGCTGCCCTGCGGAGGGTAGATGGTATGTGATGGCACGTTCCATTTGTATGGAGGACTAAGGTGTATCTGGTATTCGTATGGCCACGAGGTCTTAAGAAGGTTCAAGCTAGCCTCCTTTTGCAACTGACAGTGGGTCTCAGAGACAGGGTTTCTGGTAGACGGATGCTTTTTATGGTGGTGCTCGGAATTAGATATGCAGTCAGTGAGTTTCTTGTGCATCAAGCAAGGATTGAGCCACTTGAGTGGTAGAAAAGGTGTGCACACGTCCTTCCTACTGGAGGTGGGAGTGTGTGTTTGATTGAATCGGGAAGGTGTGCTCTCTTGTGATAGTCATTCTCGCCCATCTCTTTCCTCTGATCTGTTACGGAGAGCCTGAGGCTTGCTTCCTGCGTGAGTTTTCAGCCTGCCAGTGTGTACCCTCTGGCCGCAGTCTGGGTTTGTCTCTTCTCTGAAAGATTAGGCTCTGCTAGCCTGAAACAGAACGTTCCCTGCCACTCTCAGAGCCTTCCTCTGAATGGCTCAGCAGCATCCAGGCCACTGGCCCAGTGGCTCCTGGTGTGGCAGTCTCGGCGGACACGGGCAGAGGTGAAAATGGCAAGAGGGGGAGCTGGGTGTCCTCCTGTCATTTTCAGATGCCTCTGCGTGTGATGTTGATCAAGGGCCAAGGAGTTATTAGAATTTTGGTTTTAAATTAGGTCGCTGAATTTAATCATCAAGCTGTCAGAGCGGGGCTGGAAAGGGGGGTGCAGCAGCTAGGGTTGCCAGCTGAGCAGATGCAGAGCAGTGGGCTGCACAGCGGTCCCCAGGGAGAGCCACGCAGCTCCGTCTCCCCAGCAGGCCCGCAGGATGAAGGAGAGCAGACGGAGTCATCCTTTGGTACCTCGGAAGACTGTGTGCCAGAAAACAGTTCCCTCCCAGGCCAAAATATCAAGTGACTTGGTGAAAGACAAGGAACTGAGGACTGAATCTGTTAACTAAAAGGACTCTCTCGATTTTCACTTATTGATGACTCAAAGGGGACTCTGGTTTATGAATCAGTGGGGACCCTAACCCCTTGCCCCCCCGGATTTTGGGTTTGTTTCTGAAATGTGAAGTGGAGATAGCTAGCATCTGGTGTAATTCCTTTAGGGTTTCTCTTCTCTCTCCCTCCATGGGTCATGCTGCCTAATTGTGGACGACTAATCAGAAAGGTAAAGTTCTGGTCCCTCCTTTCTCTGATGGGCTATAACATACACATAAAACCCTATATACCCCATCTGGACTAATGAAGCTGTCTGGAAACATGAGATGCAAATGACCTGTATCTTCTTTGTGGGTTGGCTAACCTTCCAGTTCCTGGAGCTTCCTGCGTGATGCCCCACTTCCCTCTGGGGTCAGGGCAGAGGGCAAGCTGTTGTTCTCTGTGGGGCCAAGTGCAGCAGTCACAGCGGAGCTAGGATGTGATGTCCTAGACAAAAGGGCAGACCAGGCTGGTCAGGGCTCCCCTGTGAGTGGTGGTATTTCCCAGGGTGAGCTGCTTTGAAAATGAACCAGAGCCTCTTGGCCGCTCTGGGCTCTAAATGCATTTCTTCCCAGAAGTATGTTGAGTGGAATAACTGGGTTTTCGGCACTTTACCAACGCCGTAGCTGCCACTGCAATGCTGGGCTACTTTAAAAGCAGTTCCACAGACCTGGAATGAATGCCTGGGCTGAAAAACTGCTTTTAACAGAACATACTTTCCTCTGCTGCACCAGACCTGATAAAACATGTGACTCCTAAGCCGTTTTGCAGGCATTAATGGCTTCTCCAAGTGGCTTGCCACAGTGATGAGTTCCTGCCCCACCCGCTCTCTCCTGAGGAGCAGGACGGTCTGCCCCGTTGTTCTAAGAATTCCTCGATTGAGATGCGGCCGCTCATGGGGACAGAGCCGCTGACGTCCATGCCCACAGTTACAATGATCCAGATAAATGCTCTGACCCAGATACCACCTCGTAGCGAGCCCTTGGACGCTGGTTCTCTTCATTCATGTGTTTAGGACAGCTGTCCAGTGAATGTCACCACCTTTGTTGCCTATGCTGGCAGTTTTTGTAAAGAAGCCAAGAACGGAGGCTTTCTGTGCCAGGGGTGAGGCCAGTTGATTAATAACCGTGGGAGGGGGTGGGGATCCTTAAGCCATCTGTCACCAAGAGCATCGTTTTATGGACAATAGGACCATAATCATCAAGTGTCCTTCACCACTTTAAGCTGGGGGAAATAAACTATAAAGGCTGCAGGGATAAATCTGAATGGCATATTGTACATGTAGAAATTTGTGGTGTTCACTTTTTATCAGAACTAAATCCGGATTCTGGGGCTGGAGGACAGATAAAGCAGAAGTTGTTAATGGTTACGAAGCAAAGGTAAAAGGAAACTCTTAAATAAGATTTAATATAGCTATTTAGCTTCTATGCAAATGAGGAGTCTGTTCAGATTTTTTCATGCCTCTGTGCCATGGAGATGCTCTGGGGAATAAAGTACTGCTTAGCATCTCTCACTTGGATTTGTATCTTATCTGACTTTCAGAAAATAGAATAGCACATCCCGAGGAGGCCCCTAGTATGCCAAAGAGAAACAGTGGTGTAGAGAAGTGAGTCCGGGTGCCAGTCTCGTCCCCATAGCAGTGACTGTTCCTTTAATTCTTTAAGGAGGAAAAGAAAGGATTAGACTCAAACCTGCATGTCGATCTTTTTTATAACCTGAGTGGGTTTAAAGAAAAAAAGTAGCTCTAATGAGCCTCCATTTTCATAGTCAGTCTAATTGTAACCAGCGGCTTGACAGCCCACTCGCATGACATCAGTGCATTAAGAATACAGTTGTCAAGAGTGGAGACAGCTGTCAGTCGGGTCCTCCGGCGTCTTGTCAGCTGGAGCACTCTGCTTGCTGGCTTTTCCATAGCCCTGCAGTCCAGCAGGGATTGCTGGCTCCTGATGCCGGAGCCAGGCACCGCAGGATCCTCTGGTGACCTCTGAGTGGGCAAAGACACTTACATCATGCTCCACGGGATGCATTTAGACACAGTCGCTCCAGTGCTGTGTGGGCTTCCTCGAGTCTCTGATCGTGGGGAATCCACGTATGGCACAGTTAATTCTGCTTACCGTGAGATTCAATCTTCCAGACCCCCACATTCCTCAGGCGGCCTTGAGAACAGAGCCCTGACTCTGGTGGTGAGAATAATTTTTGTCCGTAGATGGCATAGCTTTTTAAATAGTGACTTGCTGGTTTCCTCGTAAGTCTTTTATGGGTATAGAGAACCTTGTGTTCGTTCTGTTTTCCTTCTGCCCAGCAGATGGCTGTCTTAAGTCAGTCCTGTTATAAGATCACCACAGATAAGTACAGAAGCCCATGACGCAGCTTTGGGGTAGGAATAGCACGATAGGATAGCATGATAGGAATCCAGCTGGGAGACCTAAATATCAGGACCTTTGTTTGAGGGTATTTAGCAACACAAAGGGCAGGCGGGAAGATGCAGCCATCCCTTTTCACTCCTCGGTATTTAAAACTGTCAGAGATGCAAATTAACTGCTGATGCATTTCTAAGTTGATAGCTTGTATATTTTCTCTGAAGGATCCTAATGATTGTCAACCATTTCTCATTTTTATTTTGCTGAAATTTTCTTTTTTTTCTTTCTTTTTATATTTTGGCTTCAGCATTCTTGCTCTTGCTATGCTTATTTTTTGAGTTTTGATTCCCTGTGTCACTGTTTTCTTTTGCACACATCTCTCAAGGTTTACACAGTAAACAATGTGAGTGTGATAACCAAAATCCGGACAGAACATCTGACCGAGGAAGAAAAAAAGAGATATAAAGGTAATCCTCCCTCTTTTGTTTAGCCTAGAGAGAGAGAGAGACCCTTTGTTGGCTTCGTTAAGTTTTGGGGTGAATGTGGTCAGGTCAGGCTCGTCCTAACCCTAACTTCCTTTTTACAAAAATGTCCTTATTCTGGCCCATTCTTGAAGGTGTTACCCATAGTTGGCTTCAAGCGGAATTAAAGCCACACAGGAGGGTTTGTTTTTGTCTTCTGAAGAACAATTGCTGGATCTGACCAAAAAGGTAGATAAGGGTATTGGAGACTAGTTCTCGCTGGAATGAGCGATTCGGTCCAAACTCGCACCATGAAAGATCTGGACAGAACCCGGGCTCTGAGCCCAAATACTGCCAATACGTGGTGTTTATATCTCAGCCCCACCAGTGGCCTGTGGCTCAGGTTCATCAGCAGTGAGATGGCAGTGCTTGGGAGGATGGGATGAGTTGCCTCACGCTAACTAACCTTTGGTAGCTTCCGGCAGAGTGCGGCAAGCATGTGGTCATTGCTGGCCACCTCCACCACCACCAGCGCTGTTAACTAGGACTCCGTTTTGGCAGATGAGGACTCTGTGCCCCCCCCCCCCCGGCTCATTCCCAAACCCAAACTCTTTCTGCTTTAGTTCTTGTAACTGTTGCTAATCTAGGTTAGAGACCCTAATAAAAAATATTCTGTAAGGGTAAATTAGCTGATGGTTATTGTAGATGATTTTACCAGTCTGCCTGCCCATAAATGGACTTACTAATGTAGGTAGCTGGGATCCAGAACTTTAAAATAGGTTGAGAATCTCTTTCTGCAGTCACAAGTAAGGTATAATGTTAGACATTAAACTTTCCACCCCCCCTCTGTAGCAGACAGGAACCCACTGGAATCTTTGCTGGGAACTGTGGAACACCAGTTTGGTGCTCAAGGGGTAAGTGGAAGCAGCGAGCTCTCACGTTCACAAAAGGACATGACTTTTCTGTGCTGTGATGGCATTTACTGAATCTGACCAGGCCTCTTTGTCTGCAAGGCTGAAGAGCACTTCCAAGCTGAAATCTGAGATACTCTTTTGGAAGAGAAATAGAGAGTCTCACAAATAAAGATTTTAGAGGAGGATCGTGACTATGCAAATTAGGTGCTTTCTCATCTGTAAACTTAAAAAGGATTCAGGACTTTGTACTTTAACCGAGCACCTGAACATTTTCTTACTTGGTCCTTACGAGAACTATGTGGAGTTAATATAATGGCTATCAGAGGGTCAGAAAAGTAAGGTTCCCTTTCCGGTGTCCCGAGCGAGAGCCTGACAGAGCTGGAACATAAACTCCAGGTCTCCCAGATCTTACGTGCTTTCAGCTATTTCTCTTTTTTTCTTTTTTACAGTCAGGAGATATACATGCTAAAGAGAGTGGGGAAACGTTTGACATGGAGAGACGCGTTAGGTTTCCTGTGTCCTTTCCTCACACCTTTGTAGATTTTCTTGTTCTGTGCAGTAACTTGGTTAAAAAAAAAGGTGGGGGGTGACTAGAACTTCCTGATCTGTAGCTGGTTAATGCATCCATCTCAGAGGCTGAGTGCGTAGGCCTCCACTTGTGAGCACCACTTGGCATTTCTGATTCCCCTGAGTTCTGGCTCGGCAGGACCTCACTACGGAATGTGCCACCGCCAACAACCCCACGGCCATCACGCCTGAGGAGTACTTTAATGAAGAGTTTGATTTGAAGGACCGGGACATTGGAAGGCCGAAAGAGCTGACGATTAGAACACAAAAGTAAGAGAGACTCAGTGGCCACACGGGTTCTTGTTTCAGAAGTTGTGCTGTTTCTTGGGGTCGTGTTGTCATTTTTCTGTCCCTTTCCATTGAACATAATTTGGAAGTTACTTTATCTGAGAAAAGCAAATAGGTTGCCCACTTTCTTCTTAGCCCTTCTCCAAATGGAGTTGAGATGGGATATAAGAATTCCTTGCATTTTTTACTGCCAGCAAGCTTCAGCTGATCCAAAGCCATGATCTGCCAGCTATCAATTCTTTCATGCTTGCTGTTAATTCTGGCTGCTGCAGGGTGAGGTCAGCGTGCAGGGCATTTCTCCTGATGGCCAGATCGCATGGTCATCTGAATTCACGGGTCTAGTCCCTTCCCCGCTCCACATTAAGAGAAGTACGGTGGCTGGGAAGGCTGCAGTAAGGAGGAGGCTGGTGCTGTCTACCAGCTGCATAGGAGTCATTCAGTTTTCCTGTCTGGGGGCAACGGCCTCACTCTTGTCTTGGTCCATCTTGCAGGTTTAAAGCGATGCTGTGGATGTGTGAGGACTTCCCACTCTCTCTTGTGGAGCAGGTCATTCCCATCATTGACCTCATGGCCCGAACCAGCGCTCATTTTGCACGGCTGAGAGATTTCATCAAATTGGAATTCCCACCCGGATTTCCTGTCAAAATAGGTACTGCCCACTAAACCACAGGAGCACCTGCAGGTTCTGCCCGTTTCTGTGGGTGACAGAATGTGCTTCAGGGCACTGAAACATTTTTTTTTTTTAAGATTTTATTTATTTGAGAGAGAGCAAGAGAGAGCACAAGTGCGGGGCAGGGAGAGGGAGAAGCAGGCTTCCCGCTGAGCAAGGAACCCGATGTGGGACTCTATCCCAGGCCCCTGGGATCATGACCTGAGCCAAAGGCAGACGCTTAACCTACCGAGCCACCCAGGTGCCCTGGCACTGGAATATTTTAGGCAAAAGCAGAAGATAGTAGATATAATGGAGGAGGTCACAATGATCCTTTAGCTTAATATGGTTTAAAGAAGTGTTGTTGGGGCGCCTGGGTGGCTCAGTCGGTTGAGCGTCTGCCTTCGGCTCAGATCATGATCCCAGGGTCCTGGGATCAAGCCCCACATCGGGCTCTCTGCTTAGAGGGGAGCCTGCTTCTCCCTCTCCTCCCTGCTTGTGCTTTCTTTCTCTAGCTCTTACTCTCTCAAATAAACAAATCTATAAAAGAAAAAAGTGTTGTGGTTTTTAGTTCACTTTCCATATCAAAATTAAGAGATCCCCCAATCATCAGTTCTATTTACAAATGGTGCTAACAGATGTAAAAAGGCATAAAAATGCGACACATTCATTGTTTTCATGTCAAACTAAAGCAACAAATTAGATTGTTTTTGAGGAAGACCACTGACACCAAGATTCTTTGATATGTAAGTATGTTTTAGGGCCTGCATGTTTTAGGGAATGAATAATCCCATACACAATACGTAGAACTTGTGAGGAATTTAGAATTTGTATAATTGCATATTTGCAACACGGTTTTCAGTGTGGACTTGATCACTTACTCACTGGGGTCTTGGAAAAGCTGCTTAGCCTCTCTGGATCTCAGTTTTCCCATCTGTATATTGGGAAGGATAGTTATGTTAATGCTTTTGACATGGTACTAGCACAGTAGGCACTCAGTAAACGGTGGCTATTCTTGTAAAGTTTATTTATGAAAGCTTTTATTTTGTTAGAAATTCCCTTGTTTCATGTCTTAAATGCACGGATTACATTTGGAAATGTTAACGGCTGTAGCACTGCTGAAGAAACTGGATCTCAAAACGTGGAAGGGACCCAGGCCGATTCAGGTAAAAAAAAAAAAAAAAAAAAAAAAAAGTTGGGCTTTGTGGTTTAAACACACACACACATCCAGTTAATGTACTAATTATTCAGTTTGACATTGGAGTATCTTATGAAGTAAATTTCTGCACTGAATGAAAAAATTTTAGATTTTGTTTAGCGTCAGTGTAAAAACAGCTTGAAGAATATGACCCCACTTGGGGCACCTGGGTGGCTCAGTTGGTTAAGCGACTGCCTTAGGCTCAGGTCATGATCCTGGAGTCCCGGGATCAAGTCCCACGTCGGGCTCCCTGCTCAGCAGGGAGCCTGCTTCTCCCTCTGACCGTCCCCGCTCTCATGCTCTTTCTCTCTCATTATCTTTCTCACATAAATAAATAAATAAAATATTAAAAAAAAAAAGAGTATGACCCCACTTGTATTGAAAAAAAATGGCATAGCTTTAAAAACCAACTTTATTGAGGTGTACTGAATATATAAGAAAATGCTCTTGCTTTCAGTGCGATAGTTCAGTGCATTTCGACAAATGTGTGTGCCCACGTAACCACCACCACAATCGAGATGTAGAGCATTTCTGTCATCCCACAAAATTTCCTCAGGCTCCCTTGCCATCCATCCAAATTATCTTTTGGATGCTACTCTAAGTGGATTATTTACTTGTTTTCCCGTTACTCTTTGGTAATATATAGAAACAACTGAATTTTTATTTTTTTTTAAATTTTTTTATTGTTATGTTAATCACCATATATTACATCATTAGTTTTTGATGCAGTGTTCCATGATTCATTGTTTGTTCATAACACCCAGTGCTCCATGCAGAACGTGCCCTCCTCAATACCCATCACCAGGCTAACCCATCCCCCCACCCCCCTACCCTCTAGAACCCTCAGTTTGTTTTTCAGAGTCCATCATCTCTCATGGTTCGTCTCCCCCTCTGACATACTCCCCTTTTCTTCCTCTCCTGTTATCTTCTTCTTTTCCTTTTTTCTTATAATATGTTGGTTATTTGTTTCAGAAGTACAGATCTGTGATTCAACAGTCTTGCACAATTCACAGCGCTCACCGTAGCACATACCCTCCCCAATGTCTATCACCCAGCCATCCCATCCCTCCCACCCCCAACCACTCCAGTAACACTCAGTTTGTTTCCTGAGATTAAGAATTCCTCATATCAGTGAGGTCATGTGATACATGTCTTTCTCTGATTGACTTATTTCACTCAGCATAACACCCTCCAGTTCCATCCACGTCGCTGCAAATGGCAAGATCTCATTCCTTTTGATGGCTGCATAATATTCCATTGTGTATATATACCACATCTTCTTTATCCATTCATCTGTCGATGGGCATCTTGGTTCTTTCCACAGTTTGGCTATTGTGGACATTGCTGCTATAAACATTGGGGTACACGTACCCCTTCGGGTCCCTACATTTGTATCTTTGTGGTAAATACCCAGTAGTGCAACTGAATTTTTTTTAGCTATTTGTTTTACTGTGGTAAAATGCTGTTCTGTATCTTGGACTAGTTGAAGGATACACAGGCATTTATTTGTTTTATTATTATTTTTTAAAGATTTTATTTATTTATTTGACAGAGATATAGCGAGAGAGGGAACACAAGCAGGGGGAGTGGGAGAGGGAGAAGCAGGCTTCCCACTGAGCAGGGAGCCCGATGCGGGGCTCGGTCCCAGGACCCTGGGATCATGACCTGAGCTGAAGGCAGACGCCCAATGACTGAGCCACCCAGGCGCCCTGTGTTTTATCACTATTTTTTGAAAGAGAGGGAAGGGAGAGCATGTATGAGCCGGTAGCAGGGAGGGATAGAGGGAGAGAGAGAATCTCAAGTAGACTCCATGCTGAGCATGGAGCCCGACGTGGGGCTCAATGTGGAACTTGATTCCATGACCCCAAGATCATGACCCTGAGCCAAAACCAAGAGTCGGATGTCCAACTGACTGAGCCACCCAGGTGCCCTGTTTTATTATCATTTTTATTTTATTTAATTTACAGACATCTTACATACTTTCTTTTACGTGTTTACTGCATTTCATAATAAAAGGGAAAAATACAGAAGAGACCTTGGTGTGACTGTGTACATACATCGCATTTCTCAAAAGACATACAAGGAAATACTGGTTACCTCTGGACTTTGGAGATAAGAGAAAGGGTGTAGGGAGAGAGATCTTTATTTTTTTATGACCATGAGTTAATTTTATTACTAAACAAACAAACAAACAAACAAAAAAACCCCAAGACCAAAAGAAAAAGGCAGTATTTTGGTACCTTTCTCTGTCAAGGTTATTGTTCCTCAAAATCTCTCACATAGTAGCAAACCTTGGTTTTAATCATTTTAATCCTTTTGCTTTTTAATCAAATTTTTATACATTTTAAATTCTAAGTTTGAAGTAGAAATTTATTTTGCTGATTCCGGCACTGGACTGTTACCCTTTGTGTCTCAGCTTCCCAGGTTGCAAACTTTGAGGTGGATCAGTCTGTATTTGAAATTCCAGACTCTTACCACGTTCAAGACGATGGCAGAAATGTGCATTTACAAGACGAAGATTATGAGATAATGCAGTTTGCCATCCAGCAGAGTTTACTGGAGTCCAGCAGGAGTCAGGTGCACTTGGCGGGACAGACGGCAGGGCATGGGAGGGTTCAAGTTGTAGCTGACTTGTGAGACTCCCTTTCTTTTTTTATAATTTTTTATTGTTATGTTAATCACCACACATTACATCATTAATTTTTGATGTAGTGTTCCATGATTCATTGTTTGTGCATAACACCCAGTGCTCCACGCAGAATGTGCCCTCTTTAATACCCATCACCAGGCTAACCCATGTGAGACTCCCTGTACATCACAAGTTGGGCATATTCACAGTGTTTACAGAGATTCTATTTTCTGCACCTGGTCTTTCCCAAAAGCTTCTTATGTGACACCATGTGCACAGCCCCAGTCAGCATCATTCACAGGATGTCTCCCAACAGACTTTCCTTCTCCTTAGTTCACCCACGCAGCCCACAATCACGTATTTTTCAGAGCATGCTGTCTGATTTGCCAGTACTGAAAGCGTAGGTCCACGCTAGCGTACACCATCCCGTTTTTTTCTGGAATATTGTCCACGTGTCGGCCGTCTTGTAAGAAGGCATGTGGATTTAATCCCAGCTTCCTCCCAAAGGAAAACCAGTCACTGTGTTGTGGTTGCTCAGTGTGGGATGAAAATGGTGGTTGGTTCTCTGTTAAGTTTGTTTTTTACTCCTGTGTTTTATTCTGTTGCAAGGATGTAATCCCAAACTGTCAAGAGCCTCGAGCTAAGGGTAGAGCTAAGAGTAGGGCAGACCAGGGTAGGAACAGCTGCCCTTGGTCTCCTCAGGTGGTTCTTCCTCCGGTGTCACCTGCCTGGGACCGTGCCGAGCCTGAGCTCCTCCTCCCCCAACGTCAACTCCTTCCATCCCTGCTCTCCTGTGGCTTCCCGATTCTGCTGGGGTGGGGGCTCTTTGTGTGTCCCCCACCTTTCAATGTCCTGGGCTCTGCTGTTTGTTCCTTGGTTTCTTGTTTCCTTCCATCACTCGTTCGGCACATGTTTGCAGAGTGGGGATTCTTTGGTGAAGCAGCCCCAGCCCCTGCACTCACAGGCCCCCTAAGCTTTGACGGTGGCACCCACACTCCGGCATCCAAGCTCAGGTTTTTGGCATTCTGGTTTTGTTCTTGAAACACCGAGGCTAGACAACGTGCGCCCATCACCTCCTCCATTCCTCATCGATCCATTCTTTGATTGATTCAGTTTTCTGAAGCTGCTGGGCCAAGGGCCACACCCAGAGCCAGCATATTCCCTTTGGGAGAAGCCCAGCTCCCGGACCTCACTGTCCCTCCAGTGCGCCTTCCTGCCCCTTCTGTAAGTTAGCTTATTCCCCCCACCCCCTGATGACTGCATAAACCTTGCTGACCATAAATTTTGCAAAGGGGAAGGGCCAAAGTCAAAGACAACAAATGTTGCATTATGTATTGTCATCTTGCTTTACAAGAATGACCTCCTTGTTCCTTTAAACTTTGCCCGGGGCTGTTCTGGACAGATTCTGGGTCAAGTGTGAGAGACCGTGGCCGTTAAGCAAGGTAGTGTACCACATTCTACCTGACACTTAGGTGTCGGTTTTGAGATCGCCCAAGTCCCTATTCATTTTTCACGCGGTGTTATCAGACATGGACATGGAAACATTTAAAATTTTGTTCTTGCTGCTTTCATCTCCTTATTGGTATGACGCCTGTTCCTTCCAGGAGGGCTTCACGTCCATCATGTTTGTTCTTCGCAGGAACTTTCAGGACCAGCTTCGAATGGAGGGATCAGCCAGACACATGCCTATGACGCCCAGTATGAGAGGTGACTGGCGTGACTCTTAAGGATGAAACTGAGGCCGACACAGGCACCTAGTGTTGATACGGTTGTTGACTAGCTCACAGGCCAGTGCCATTGGCAGACAGGCACCCAGTAAATGCTTTTTCAGTGGTCTGATCTTCTACAAAGAATGTATACTCGCACAGGGTCTAGATGTCCTCAGTGGGAAAAGTATATGCGATTTTAAGAATGAGGAGCCTTTGGGGAATAGATCTGGAGATGAGTAGATTATCTTTTTAAAGGAGGGGTTAAAGACTGCAAAGATGTGTTTTATGGAGTATTTTCAGGTACTCCAGGCATCTGTGAAACCCTACTGAAGGAAAACATAGGTTTTGCTTTAAAACAGATCCAAATTCAGTTCCTGACCCCATCACCTAGTAGCTGGGTGATCCTGGGCAGCTTTGTTCGCCTGTCTGAGCCTCAGGTTTCTCACGTGTACACAGCACCCGTGTCTCCAGGGTTATAGGGGGTTAAATGGCAACGTGCCCGTGGGGCGTATATAAAGTGCCCGGCAGGCTGCGCTCTCCGGAGGCAGTTAAATGTAGATGCTGCCGCTGCCCTGATGATGCTGGTCATCGGTTTCTTTTTTCCACCTCTTTTCCCCGCACAGGGCCATCCAGGAGAGCCTCCTCACCAGCTCAGAAGGCCTGGGCCCCGGGGCCTCAAGTGAGACGAGCCGTTTTGATAGCGACTTGCAGCTGGCCATGGAGCTGTCTGCCAAAGAGCTGGAGGAGCGGGAGCTCCGGCTCCGGGAGGAGGAGGAGGAGCTCCAGCAAGTCTTACAGCTGTCTCTCACTGAGAAATAGACCTTCCTGCTCACGGGCTGCACAAAGCAGAGGTTCTGGGCTGCATGCAAGTGCGGCATTGCCAGTGCCCCGGGGCCGAGGGACTGCACCTCGCATGGATGCGGCCCACAGCAGCTGCCCTTCCTTTCCACAGAGGTGCCAGACCAGGGGCTCCCAGGCCCATCCCCGACACTCCCCCGGGGAGGGGCTGGGGACCCTCAGGCCCCATCTCCAGGCTAAGGGGAGGATAGCATTGGCACTTTCCATTGGCTGTGTTGGCTTGCAGGTCACGTTTTTACTACCAGCTTTAGACAAAAACCCCAATCCCCGCAAGTTTGTAGATTAATTTTTATCAAGGAGTGATAACAAAACAAGTTACTGCAGAGTCAGGGTGCTTTTATATATGACAGCAGCAGCCTTTGTAGAGCGTGGTTTATGAGAATTTATGAGACTTCTTCACAGTTCACCAAAGAAACGGATCATCTGTGCAGATCTAGTCCTTTGTTTTTACCTTTATACCGGGTTTCTAGGACACTATCCCTGCTCCTCCTCCATCTCCACGTTATTGCTCCCTCCCACCCCCAGCCAGAGTTCAAGAGGAGACATGTACAGGCTGTGGTTTAGATTAGGCTTAACTCTTTGCAGCATCACATCAGGATATACAAATGACCACGGATGTTGCCTTAGCCTTAAAAATTACCAGTAGTTTCAAACCACCTCACTCCACACTGAGGGGTCTGATTTGAATTTCTAAAGGCAGCTCCTTTGAGAGCAGGATCCTCCAGGCTAAATCGAAGGCAGCTAATCCTGGCCCCAAAGGAGCAAGGAGAAGAGCCTGAGGCAGGCTGGCCAAATCATTGGACATCATGGAACCAAACCAAGTGTGTTCCGTGCCTTCCCTAGGACAGACCGCCATGGGGAGGCCAAGGGAGACCCCGCTCCAGGCCTAGGCTCACTAGAGAGGAAGGGGTGGCCTTGCAGTTCGGAGTGGAGCTACGAGCGGAACTCAATAGCTCCGTATTCAAAAGGGAAAATGAGGATTCCGCATAGCTTTTTAGAGTTCAACATCTTTCTGGATAAATATATTTTGTAACAGAATCTTTTTATTATTTTTAAAAGATATAAAAACAACTACCCCCATCGGTAGCAATACAAGGGTATACATTTTCACCAGATCTTCTCAGGCCTTTTTTGGATACCTTAGTAGTTTAACCAGTTTATCTGACCCTTCTGTAAAGCACCACCGCACACCACGCAGAAGAACCCCAGGGAGGAGAGCTGAGGGGGCCCTCACTCTGGCCCGTCTCTTCGTCCCCACAGGCTGCACTGACATAACCTGGTCACAATGGCCTCCTCAGCTCTGCATCTGTCTCCTCTCTGCTGCGCTGCTTTCAGGATAGGGAGAGAGACAGAAACTACGTTGCAGTTAGCGTTGCCAGCAAAATGCTCTCGGTCACAGAATCGTGCTTTGGATTGCACACAACCGCCTGCCGTTTTTGTCACAGTCCCACCCGAATTCCTTCTGTTGCGCACACAAGGCCAGGGTCCCGCGGCGTCATGCGTGTTTCAAACACGCAGCTCGGTGTCCCGTTGACTCCATGTTCACCCTGAGTGAAGACGCGGGTTGGGAACGGCTGCAGTCAGGCCGCATCGCTTACTGAGGTGAATCTCAGTAATATCCGTGTTTGCATTCCATTGTCCTGCTTCCTGAGGAAGACGACTCCCCGGGAAGTCGGTTCAAAAGGGACCGAGCCTTGTGTCAATCAGTTGCAGCGCTTTCCATCTATGTGTTCACTCTCTGAAAATGCAAATAAAGACTGCTCCCTGGCAGGGTGCTCATACAGTATCCTAGCCAGCCTTTGGGTCTTTTTTCCTTTCCACGTGGTTTCTCCAGTGGCTGAATGTCCCCACGCTTCCTGTTTTGTGTGTGTGACTGGCACAGGGCAATGCCTCGCGACACTCGGCGTCTGTTTCAAAGGTGATCTGCTCCTCTCAGCCTTCCCACCCAGGGTCGTACAGTCCGCACGCCCCACGCTACTCGTTTCACACGGGAACTAAAAGCCAGTCAGCGCTGGGGCTGCCGGAGACACTGCCGTCGTCCTGCAGGAGGTGGGCTGGCTCTTGTGGAGTCCAGGAAGCCATGCCAACATCAGGTCGCTCGTGGGACTGAAGATGCTCCGAGGCGGAAGTGCTCGGTGAGGCTGTTCGTAGAAGGTCAGGTAATAATTTGGGCTTCCAGATTTAGCCTATACCCAGTTACATTGGTATTAAAAAACGTGGTGGAGGGTGGGCACCTGAGTGGCTCAGTTGGGTAAGCGTCTGCCTCTGGTCTAGGTCATGATCCCAGGGTGCTGGGACCGAGTCCCTGTATCAGGATCCTTGCTCAGCGTGGAACCTGCTTCTTCCTCTCCCCCTGCCCTTACCCCCTGCTTGTGTTGTTTCTCTCTCAAATAAATAAAATCTTAAAACACATAAAAATGCAAATGGAGGCAGTGACCAGTGAAAAACATTTGGGCTCCAGAAACGAGGCTTGTTATTTCCAGGAAGATGTGAAGGAGCTGCTTCGCTTTGAGGGAAAGTAGACAATACTCTGAGCCAGTGGGGCACTATGAAGAAAACTCCATCGCCTTAGGCCAAGAGGTGCAATACCTGTGGATTACTTAATGAAAAAACTAATAGTTTCTTCACCTTTAGGTTCATTAAAGCTTAGGCAGTTCAATACCAGCAGGAAACTGAACCACTTCTGCATGGAAGACAGTGCCAGGAACTAAGTATAACAAGGTGCTTTAGACATTCTCCACGAGCAAGCCTGACACTATGTAACGTGAGGTGTCTGCTTCTCAAGGAAGCGAAGTCCGCTCCACATAATGACCAGAAAGAGACAGACTCACTGTACCCACCGGTTTCCTGCTGAGTGCCAAAGACCTCAAGGAACACGAGCTGCAAGACAGCCGCCTCACGGGACGATTCTCAGTGCAGTTAAGTGATGGGGTTCAAAGTCCAAACTAGGCCCACATCTGGAAATGTATGGATTTCAGATTGAGGTCCAGCTGAAAAAAATGTTAAGACTTCCAGAGACCCCAAATCCCAAGCAGCACTTACATATTTATTAATCTCAATTTTAAAGTTGATTAAGATAAGCCATTTTTATGATTGGTATAAATGAAGTGAATATGTTCATTTGGGTACACAGTAGGTATTCTGAGCACAGTTCAATTCAGGAGGCTTAGGCTGCCTCCCCTCCCCATATTCCCAGAGATGCAGGTAAAGGAAATAATGCCACTTGGAAAAGTACTAGTGGTTAGTCTTGGTGCATAAAAGTTTTCAGTAGAGTTATATGTTCTGTCTCCCAGAATTGTTTGTATCCTTACTCATCTCTGTACTAAGCCTCTTTCTACAAAGATTACTCTGTCCGACTTTAGCTTGAAATTTCATGCTGAACAGATGGTATTGTTGAAATGAAGACGTAGGCTGGGTTTTGGATTTGTACATGGATAACTATTGCAAGGTTGTTTCAGAAAACGAACATGATTCTCCTGTAAGCTGCCTAGTGATTACTGAGCAAAGGGCAGTTTATCAGGTTGGTTAAGGGGCCTACCAAGGTTTTACTGTTTTCCTCTAAAGTCCTAAAATGCCAAGAATTTTTTAGGCAGTGTATCCAAAGATGGTGTTCCAGATGAGGTGGGGATGTAACCTCCTGGGACATAGCTGTCAGTGCCAGCCTCTCAGAATCCCACCTGCTTCTCCCTGCAGTCCATCAATAACCCTGTTTATGGGACAGGCCCAAGGTGGTGACCCCACCCTTGTCGGTACTGGTTTCAGTGTTTGATCTTCATCATAATTAAGAAAGATAAGGTGTGTACAGCACCACTTTGCAGATGGAAAAAACCGAGGCTCTGGAGAAGCAGGGACACAAATTCAGGTCTTCAGACCCCTGGCCTGGCCTGAAGGAGAACTTACGGCTCAGTCTCCCGAAATAATACCTTGTCTTGGGGCAACTGTCTTACTTCACATACAAATTTTAAAATGCAACTTCATGGAGCTTCCCTGAGTAGATCAGATGCAAACACACACCTGCATTTCAGATGCTTAGAAAATAATCACTAGGAGTCAAACAGCATGTAAGATTTTACTTTAATTTTAATTGACACTTTGCTCAAAAGCACAGAATGGTGAACAGTTCAGAGGCTCAATGTTAGGGTTACACACAAAATCCTTAAATCCAACAGTTACAGTATCCCACATTATTATTTCACATTCGGTGTGGGTTGTTAAAAAAACAAAACAACAAAACACATCAGTGCAGTGACTGGAATACAAGACAAGCATTTCAGTTTAATAACAAAATTAAGCCTAGCACCTTTAAAATAAATACCGATAACCACTTTGTAAGTACAAAAGTATCTTTTCAATAGGAAAAAAAAATCCAGTTCAACAGTGCAAAATAGCATTTTCAAGGTTGAGATGAAATCTGTGTAAACACACATCCAGCTGCCACTCAGCCTCCTACCAGGAACACACACTTCTGTGGGTTGAGGACCTGCCCACCCAGGGCTAAAAAGGGCTCCTGCTGAGTTTCTTTTAGATTCCAAATCTGAAAAGCTGACACAAGTTTGAGGCCAGGGGCTGGAAAGGCTTGAGTGCAGCCCCTGGGAGATCCATGTGCCTCAGCAGGATGGAGCGCTTTTTCAGATGGGCCAACCAGTAACATTTCCAGCCCAACTCTGAGCCTTCCAGCCCCAGGCTGTTCCTGGTTACAGGCCTAGCTGATGTGACCCTGAATTCGGGGGGGGGGGGGCACGCGAGTGCAGAGCCCAATGTGGCATGAGGAGTGATGGCCTAAGTTCCCCGGAGCTGACACTGCTCTGCAACCAAGGCAGTCCAGGCCAAGGCAATCTAACTAAACACAGGCGTGATTCTTAACCCCACTGTGGCCAAATGGTTCTCAAGGACAGAACATCTACATGTTAAGTCTTCCCCTTATGAATATTTTCAAACATTCAGGATTAGTCCCTTCCAGTATGGTTTTCCCACCACTCGCATAGTTAACTGTTTTCCCATCTTTATAGTGAACCTTGGAGCTTCAGGTCTTGTAACAAGTGTTAAGTGCAGCCAGATATACAAAGAAACACCAAGAAGCAGACTCTGTTATTTACATTACAGCATTAGGAAAAAATAACTGCAAGATGTTTTTTCTAAATCATTTCAAGTTTACCAACTGCCCAGACTGAAGGTCATTTCCAAGTGGCAAAGTTCTGATTCCAACTTCTCCAATGACCCATGTGCGACACAATTTATTCTTTTCCCCAATACTCGTGGAAGAACTTGTTCGCTTGGCTGTCACCGACGCCGAATGGGCTTGTAGACACAAAGTGCCATAAGGATCATGGTCACCAGCAGGATGCTGAAAATGGTTCCCATCAACACTGCAAAAGGAAAACAGGTTACCTCCTAACGGCAGCTCCACGTTCTGTCATTCATCCATTCTTTGACGATAATTTGTCAAGTACCACTCAGTGCCAGGCACTGTGCCAGGTGTGTGAGAAACAGCCAACAGATTCTCTCTTGGGATGTTTCGGGGGAGGAAATGTAAACACGTAAGAGCATCTCACGGGGTTTGAAGAAATGTGACAGTGATGGGGGCAGGGGCCTGGGGGAAACAGTAGGTAGGGGAGTAGAGAAAGCATCTGAGGAGGGGACACGCAAGCTGAGACCGCGATGAATGGAGGAAGCCAGCCCCATGAAGATCTGCAGGGAGAGCACTGTGGCCCTGAGGGTCAGCAAGAGCAAGCCCTCGGAGCCAGACAAGCCAAGAAAACCAATGAACAGAGAGAGAGAGGCAAACATGGCTGAGGGGGGAAGAAGCAAGGCAGGAAATGAAGCCAGAGAGCAAGGCTGCAGCCAGTTCATGCAGGGCCTCGTACCCATGAAGGCAGCATGGGTTTACTGTAGGTTTAAAGGGAGGGCCAAAGGCAAAGAGTGACATGATCTGATTCAGTTGGGAAAACAGATCCGTCTGGCTGTACGGAGAACCATCCGATTGTAGGGGACAAGAACAGAAGCAGGGAGCCCAACGTCTTTAAAGCCATTCATAATAACTGGAGATGAAAAGAGTAAAGCATTTCAATCTCTAGAAGAGACAAAGGCCAAGCAATGAACTAACTTCACAAACCTCTTCCATTTTGGAGTCAATTTCACGTCTAAAATCTCCAGGGTGCTAAGGTGAGAAATGGGGCCTCCACTGATCGCTCAGGTTGAGCTCTGGTATAGGACTAGACCTGAGGCTTTAACATAACCAGCAACCCACTGAAGGGAAGGGCATTCCCATTTGTGTGACTACCTCAGAGCTCTTAGGAGAGTTCCAAATGTTACCTTTACCAAGCAAGTGTACATTTCTTTGTAAGGATGTGGGCCCATCCCAGGTTCCAGTGGGAGCCTAACCATGGCTGTTCTCCAGTGTGGCTACTGGAAAAAAAACAAGATTTGACCACAGTTTTATGTAAATCAGTAATCTGGGTGTATTTGTGACCCCTACAAAATGCCCCCACATGGAACCCATATAGAAACACTTTCTTCGGTGAGGAAGGGGAAGAAAGAACGTGGGTGACAAAGACAACCTACTACCCATATAAGCTAAATGTCCTATCTCAAAACAGGCCTTGTTACCTAAATACTTGCTCTTATTTTCAAAGTCTTGAATTCCACGAATTTCTAAGGTTCTCACTGCAATTGGACCTCAAGTAGCCTTACTCCATTTAAACCATTTTCTTGCATTTGACATTCTGAAAGGACTCTCAAAGACAAAACAACCCCCCCCCAACTCCCAAAGCAGGAATGCAGGGGGCTGGAAGTGGAGAATGGAATCTCAAAAGGCATTTGAAAAGGTTTAAAATCATGGGTTGTTAGGTACATAATGTCCATTTGGATAGCTATCCATTGGAGGCTTGATCAATTCTCCCATTCTTCATCTTTTTACCTCTCCTGCACTTTGCACATAGTTACTAGTTGCCTGAATGGTAGGCTCAGGCAGAACCTAAGACTATTTAGGCCCTTCCTTACTGGTCACTTCCCACTGCTGAGCTTCGTTTCCTACAGCTATAAAATGTGGCAAGTGAAACCCACCTCAAGAGGGTTTCCTGAAACCTAATTATGGTAGCCTATGAAAAGCACTCAATAGAGTGAGGACACAGAACATGCAGACGGTAAATGAAAGCTGATGACCAAAACAGGCAACACAGATGGCACAGTGGTCAAGAATCCAGGGTCTGGGGTCAGACCGTCTGGGCTCCCCTCTTCACTGACAGGTTATGTGTTCTCAAATAAGTTACACAATCTCTCTGTTTCCTCCTCTGAAAGGAGACAAAAATACCCACTGCACAAGATTGTTTAGGGTAGTGTTTTCCAAACTAGTCCTGTGGTAAAGGACTAGTTTTTATAATTTGTAGCCTGTCCCAGGCCATTACTATGTGCTTACTAGTAAGCAGCTCCCTCTACCTACGAAGCATGTCAGTCCAGGCACACCTAGGACCGGTCTCTATTTGCTTGGATGTTGCAACAGGGTCAAATTGTTAAATTCCTAAACACTACATTTCTGGAGTCCTCTCTGCAGATAAATAGTTTGGAGACCCCAATGGTCTGCTTGAATAGTATTATTCTCTTTGAATAGTATTATTGTACAGTAATGGTTCTCAACCAGGGGGATTTTGCCCCAGTGGACAGCTGGTAATGTCCAGAGAGATTCTGATTATCCAGACTGGAATCAGGTGTGCTACTGGCACCTAGTGGGTAAAGGCTGGGAATGCCACCCAACATCTTACAGTGCTCAGGAGAGTGTGCCTCACCTCCCCCACAAAGAACCATCAGGTCCACCATGTCATAGTACCCAGGTGGAGAAACTCTGTTCCAAAGGACTAAGCAGCAGAACACGTGAAACCACTCAGCAGAGTGCTAGGTACACAATAAGAGGCCAATACATAAATTCAATACAGAAATTCATGTAGAGACAAGAGAATCCAAAAATGATACTACGCGGCACAGAGACACAGATGCATCACTGAGGTATAGTGGAAAGAAAGGGGTTTGGCAGAAGAGGAGGAGTTACTGTGAATCCTGTCAAGCGTTTAGCTCCCGGACCCCTTCCAAAGCCATGTACACCATATGTACCTATGCGTGTATTTATATGTCTTTGAGAGCTCCTCCCAAAAGGTATGTTTCAAGCTCCACAAAACCTAGGTTCCAGTGCTGGTTTCCTATGCTCTCGGAAAGTCCTGTGCCCATGAAACCTTTAGTAAGCAGACACAGCATAAAGCGAAAAAAGTTGCCATTAATTTACATGGAAAAAATTCTGAGCTTCCCAGACCCCAAAAATAACCCGTCTTAATCTTTCCTACACCTTGAGACACATTTTAGCTAAGGGATACACAAAATAAATCGAGGACACGCAGATACTCACAGACACATTTCAAAGCTATAGGGGCATGATGCTAATACGAGGAGTGCAGTTCCGGGGACGGAGTTTGGTGGTGTCACTCTCGCAGCTCGGGGCATGCACTGCTAAAAAACCTGCTGAGCGCTCTTTTCACTTTTTGCCATTTTTCGTAAAAAGGAAAAATCCTCTTCAGATTTCTTCAGGTTAGCGAAAACAGATACTAATTTGGGTTTTTCCTAAGAGTGAAAGGGCATAACGAGAACTTTCGAAAAGCAGAGTGGGGGGTGGGGTACCAGTACTGGCTCCCACCGCTATCCTAGCTGTGTAAACGTGGACAAATAACTTCACCTCTCTGAGTTTCATTTTCATCCGGAAAACGGGGCTGTAATTCTCAGCTCTCTCATTAAGCTACCCTTGTTGCCTAGCCCGGGCCCACTAAGCCAAAGACGGGGCCCGACTCCCAGCTCATTCGGCAGGCAGGACACAAGCGGAGCCTATCTTGCACCAGGCCTGGCGCGGAGTGGGACGGGCTCAGGCCGGCCGCACCTGCACCCCCAGCCCCCCACGTCCCCTCCTCTCCCACGTCCCGTCTGCCCGCCGCCAGCCGGCCCGCGGCCGCTCACCCAGGTTCTGCCCACGCAGCACGGCGTACGGCCGGCTCCGCTCCGGCGGCTCCACGGGGCTTGGGGCCTCCGCCTGCCGCGGCAGGAGGCTGCCCAGGCCGAAGCACAGCCACCAGCACAGATGACGCGACATCTTTTCCTGCCGCAGCAGCGGAGAGCTCACTTCCGCCAAAAGCCCCGCCTCCGTCCCCGCCCTCGTGACGCCTTCCGGCGTGGGCGTTGCCAGGGTAACCATACGCCCGGGCAGCGTTTGCCCTGTCGCGCGAGGTTCCTTCGGGATTGACATTCCTCCCAGGCCAACGTTTCCGCCCGGGCCAGTTTTCAGCTGGATCACCGGTTCGTCTGGGACAAATGTCCATCTCGATCACCATTCCGCTGTGACCAACGTTCCCCTTTTTGTGAGCACCAGGCGGGCCTCTTTCCATAGAGGCCTTTTGGGTCCGATTTTGGGCCTATCGAAGATTTTTTAATAAATCCGTGTATTTTCTTTTCTTTTTTTTTAATCCGTGTATTTTCTTATTAGATCTTCGCTACAGGCCCAAGAAATAGACACTGTATTGCCATTTGACAAAAGCCACCTTCTCAGAAAGCCCTTGCCTGCACATCCTTTTCTAAAATTGCAACCCTCCCACTCGCTCGAAATACATAGACTCTCCCTACCCTTGTTCCCTCTTTCATCCCCCATCCCTCTTAACTCATCCCCATTTACCTTATACAATTAATGTACACTTGGTTATTTTCTGAGTACCTGCTATCCTCCCTAGAATGTAAGGTCCTCCAAGGCAGCGTTTTCGTTCTTGCTCACTGCTCTGTCCCAGAGCCTAGAATGATAACATAATAGGTGCAGGGAAGGGTTGCTGACTAAATGAGCAAACAGAGCTTAGTTAAGTGTTTGGCTTAAGGCTACACCTCATTTTTAAGGCTAATTTATAGTGGGGTTAACACTGTTTCCCTCACAGTGTATGTGTGAGGCAAAGAGATGGAAAAGCATTCTCTCAACTCTCGATATGGTCCTAGCTTGTGAAAATAAAGAGAAGCCTTGTCAGTGTGGACTTGACATGCTAGAAGGGAAGGCTGGAAGGGACAGTCACAGCACTCAATGTCAGCTATAGGAAGGACTGTCAACTACAGAGCCAACGAAGAATCCTCAACAGGAAGGAATCATCAATTACAGGGCCCAGCAGGAAAAGATGCACATTCCATGTCCTACAAGAAATTGACGACCCCTGCAACCCAGACAACCCCTTCATTCTTGCTTTTCTCCAATGGACTTTCCTTCAAAACAACCTCTCCCAACTTCCTCCTTCTTTGCCATAAAATAAGTCCCTCTCCTTTGTTTGTTGAACTTGTCTATGGTTTTGCCATAGCTTGCAGGTCCTGAATTGCAATCTCTATTAATCCCAAATAAATGCAATTTTGCTGGTCAAATATCTGATTTTTTTTTTAAACCTTAACAGGAAGTCCCAAGGGGGACTGTCTTGATTTATTTAAAAAAATATATAATAGATGCCTCTCAGGCCCCTGATCTCATATAACTTTCATGCTAGTTAGAAAGACAGATATTCAACAATCACACAGAGTTACATAATTCAAAATTGGGATAGATGACATAAGAAATAACAATAATAATAATCAACAATAGTAATACAATACAATAATAATCAACAATAGTAATACTGAGTTTAGGCATCTGCAAGGAATATTGCCGTTAGGCTGGCAAAGTTCTTTTGTAGAGATCTGCCTGGGAATTGCTGGAATGGAGGGCATGCAACAAAGAAGGAAGGAGAAAACTTCTCTTTAGCCAAGATCAGGGACCTGACTCATTTTTCATGGTGGGTCAGTCAGCGCATCCTAATATCCGTGGGTTCCTGCTGCCTTCAAAAGTAGGAAGAAGCCGGGGTGCCTGGGTGGCTCAGTCAGTTAAGCATCAGCCTTCAGCTCAGGTCATGATCCCGGGGTTCTGGGATCAAGCCCCAGTGTTGGGCTCTCTGCTTGGCGAAGAGCCTGCTTCTCCCTCTCCCTGGCTTGTGCTATCTCTCTCTCTCAAATAAATAAATAAAATCTTTAAAAAAAGAAAGAAGTAGTACAGCATAGTGACAAGGCCTCCAATCTCAGTCTTGCTGCCCACTAGATCAACTCTCTGGGTCTCAGTGTCTGCATCTATAAAATGGGGATGATAGGGTGCATGGGTGGCTCAGATGGTTAAACGTCTGCCTTTGGCTCAGGTCATGATCCCAGGGTCCTGGGATCGAGTCCCGCATCGGGCTCCCTGCTCAGCGGGGAGCCTGCTTCTCCCTCTGCTTCTCCTTCTCGATCTCTCTCTCTCTCTCTGTCTCTCATGAATAAATAAAATCTTTTAAAAAAATAAAATGGGGATGATAATAAGAGCATTTGCTTCTGCATTGGTAGATGGTTGAATGAGATAATGCATGTAAATGACATGATACATTATAAGTGATTGAGATTATTCAGGAAGTATTCTGTTATTTTGGATTAATCTGTTATTAGTCTGGAAAATATGCCTTAGAAAAGTGGGCTTATAAAGTACCCTAAAAATCATTGTAGTCTACCTAATAGTTTGTGGCTTACTGCAATGCCTAGCTATACGTTCTTTCTTTGGCTACTTATCATTTAACCATTTCGATTGAAACATATACACTTTTCAGTAAAAGGATTAGGGGGAGAAAAAGGAGAATAAACAAATATTTAATGAGAATGTACCGTGCATAATTACGCCCCAGGCACTTTGGCCTCATTTTGGTCTCTGCTTCAGGATTTTTACTGTTCCCTTTGCCTGCAATGCTTTTCCCTGGGGCATGTGCCTGGCAGGCAGCTATACACCACTGAGGCCTCCGCCCAAGTGTCCATTCTTCAGCATGCCCTTTCCGGAGCCCCCGACACAGCCTCCACACTCAGCCACCCTTCTCCTATCATTGTCATTGCTATCGCAAGTGATTCTGTCCTTTGACCTTTCCGCATTGATGCCTGTGAACCCCATGAAGGCAGGACAATCACCAATCTGCCCCTGGTGCCTGGAACAGTCCTGAAAACAGGAACGTTTTCTCAAATGTCTGGCGGGTGGTTGTAGAGCAATAATGTGGAGTAAGCAAAAAGGCTGGAGGGGAGGAAGAAAAACGATAAAAGTATTGAAAATAGCCTGTTTTCTCCACTTAGCAACTTCACATATATTCGTACAGTACTAAAATAGCAGACCACTTACAATTAAATCTAACAATTTCTACCTCCAAATTCTCACAGCCCTTGACTTTTTAAAAAAGATTTTATTTATCTATTTGGCAGAGAGAGAGAGAGAGAGAAAACACAAGCAGGGAGAGTGGCAGGCAGAGGGAGAGAAAGAGGCAGACTCCCCACTGAGCAAGGAGCCCGATGCCGGACTCAATCCCAGGACCCTGGGATCATGCCCTGAGCTGAAGGCAGACCCTTACTGACTGAGCCACCCAGGCAACCCACCCTTGACCTGCTGATGCTCAGCTCATTGTACTTTGTTCTCTGGTGACTTGTGAATATCTTATTTCTCTAACTGGACTATAAATTTCTTCCATCAGGGGTGCAGGACATTCGTTTAATTTTAATTTCACAGAAACAAGAAATAACATTTAATAAGAGGACACTCCTAACATTGCATGGGATATAATATTTGTTGTTTACTGAAATTCAAATGTTAACTGGGCAATCCTGTGTTTTTATTTGCTAAATCTGACCATTCTACCTTCAGAGCACAGTCTGAAACTCATTTGTTTTTGTACCCTTCTTCCCCAAGTTCCTGATATGGTGTGTGCTTTGCACACAGTAGGTGAGCAATAAATGCTTGTGTAATGAATACTTGCATGATCACAGATTGTAGTATTTATCTGTGATATCCAAGACCCTACATTTCAGGGAGTACATTTCTAGTTATAGTTTTTTCCTGTAAAAGCATCAACAAAAGCAAAAATGACAAAATTTTGGGAGTTGCCAATTAACCAATCAACTAATTAATATTGTGGTTAAATATACATAACATAATATTTATCATTTTTACCATTCATAAATGTACAATTCAGTGGCATTAAATACATTAATACTGTTGTATAATTACAATTACTGTTATCCATATCCAAAACTTATTCATCATCTTCCACTAAAACGTTCTACCCATCAGACAATAACTCTCCCGTCTACCCTCCCCCAGGCACTCTATTCTACTTTCTCTCCCTATGAACTTAACTCTTCTGGATACCTCATGTAAATAAATCATCTAATATGTGTCCTTCTGTGTCTGGCTCATTCCACCAAATAATGTTTTCAAGGTCCATTCATAGGATCACATGTTTCAAAGTTTCATTCCTTTGTGTGGCTGGGTAATATTCCATTATATATATTTCTTTTTTTAAGTTTTATTGATTTAAGTAATCCCTACACCCAACATGGGGCTTGATCCCACAACCCTGATATCAGGAACCAAGCTGAAATGAAGAGTCCAACGCTCAAATGACTGAGTCACCCAGGCACCTCCATCCTAGTAGGTTTTTTAAAATTTTTTTATTGGTATGTTAATCACCATACATTACATCATTAGTTTTTAATATAGTGTTCCATGATTCATTGTTTGTCCATAACACCCAGTGCTCTATGCAGAACTTGCCCTCTTTAATACCCATCACCAGGCTAACCCATCCCCCCACCCCCTCCCCTCTAGAACCCTCAGTTTGTTTTTCAGAGTCCATCATCTCTCATGGCTCGTCTCCCCCTCTGAC